>NC_090230.1:41351039-41403539 GCF_024489055.1 Chanodichthys erythropterus | reverse complement strand
TTTGTTTATATATATATATATATATATATATATATATATATATATATATATATATATATATATATATATATATATATATATATATATATATATATATATATATAAACAAATACTGAAATCTGGAACATCATTCAAAACTGGGGGAAAAAATATTTTACAATTTAGCTAAATCATCAGGACCTACATTTGAAGAAACCACCAATGTTTTGCCATATGCAGGATCAGTGCTAACGATAGCGCTCATACCCCCGTGAACAAGCAAATTTGGAGGTCTGACCCTTCCCCAAATCCCAGTCTGTAGCGATATAAGCGTGAGCCATCGGCAGAACAAATCAGCAGAGCAGCACCGGGGTCACCATTTCTCCACCCCCCCAACATCGAAATCCATGTTAGTCTCCCTCCCCATGGGCACCATTTGAAAGCTTAATATCGTTTTCCAGCCACTAACGGCATCTGGCTTCCATTTCCACTCCTCCTGGAGGTTTTCAGGTCACTAATAATAACTGTTTCAGGCAAAAGTGAAAGTTCAGCCAAAGTCTAGCTCCAAGCCAGATCAGGGAGCCCTGCTGCCGCTGAGTGTGAGGTGGAGCTGCCTGGTTCCCTAGACACCGAGGGCCCCCGCAGAGGATTTTGTTTTGTTTGGGTTTTTAAAGTGCTGAGCCCAGGCTGGCAAGGGACGTCTGGAGTAAAACCCAAAAGTGTGTATGTGTGCGAGAGCGAGGCAGAAGGGAAAAAGTGCGGACAGGAGGTTAAAGGGTCTCCTGATTATTTCCCATTCTCACAGAGCACTTAAACCACAGCTGGGTGCAAACTCTTAGCCATGGCTACCTGAGACTCTCCAAGAATAGTAATGGAGCAAGACGGCTCTCGAAAAGTTCTGAGGTGAACTGTTCCGGAAACTTTGAGACGTTCCCGAAATGCTGTCTTTCCCTCCTAACTGTCCAGACCTTCCTACTAGGGAACTGCAGAGAGCTGGTCTAAAATAAGTGTCTCCAAAACCTCACCTTACTTTGACTGCCCTTACTTAGACCAGACAATAACTGTGAGGAGCAAATTGAAGCGTAATATTTATTTTCTCAGAAACGGCACTAAATTCTTCCGACCCAAAAAAAGTTCCTTGCTCTGAGCTTCAGTAACACTCTCTTCCCCTGTTCTGTGCTGAAACAGAAGAGGATCCAGAGAGATCTGGTTTATGTTCCCCTGTTATGAAGATTAACCTTCTTTATGGACACAATTACTCATCCATACAGGATAAGACTGCGGCTAAATTAGGAGCCACCATCATATCACATAATGTACTGAGCATCTGGGGCTCCTCAAGAATAAAAACTCCTCTAACAGTTTCCAACGAAAACTCCTGGTTTTACAGACATGCTATTCTCATAAGATTATAAAGTCTAAGTGAGTTTACATGACTGTGCTTACGAAAACAAAAAAACTATACAGAGTACTGTTCAAAAGTTCGGAGTCAGTAAGATTTATTTTTATAAAGAAATGAATACTGTTATTCAGCAAGGATGCATTAAATTAATCCAAAGTGACAGTTAAGACAATAATATTATAAAAGATTTCTATTTCAAATAAATGCATTTATATTATAAAAAAAATACAGATTTTTGAAGGATCATCTGACACTGAAGACTGGAGTAATGATGCTGAAAATTCAGCTTAGAAGTAAATTACATTTTAAAATATATTCAAATAGAGAATTAAGATTTTTTTGTTTGTTTGTTTTTTGGGGGATCAAATAAAATGTAGCCTTGTGACTTCTTTAAAAAACAGTTTTAAAAAATGTACCAACCCCAAACTTTTGATTATATAACTGGATCAAGATAAAAACTGAAAAAGAAAGTATTTATTTCATTCCGTTGTGCTTTGGCCACCTGTTCTTCAACACACTCTTATGACAACTTATGTAAGAAATAAGAATTCGTCAAAGAAAGCAAAATTGTATATTATGACATGAATAGTGAGAAAAGGTACAACTTTCATAGGTTTTATTTTTCATATTACAATCATGGTTAGCTAGATTTATGATTACATTTAGATTTGGTTTGTATATGGTTTTGTATAACCCAAAACATGCCATGTCTTAAAATTTTGCCATCTTATATGAATTATTAGCTTCTATTGAATCCAGGTTGAAAAACTCCTTTAAAAAAAGTTGGGGGTCAGGTGGTCCCTAAAACAGCCTAATTATTCACCATTTCCTTAAAGGCATAGTTCATAAAAAAAAAATTAATTTTGTTCATCACACAGTTCATCATTCTCTATCCTGCGGAGCACAAAAGATATTTTGAAAAAAAAAAACAACAAAAAAAAAAAACACTTGATCCCATTGAATTTTTTGTGTTCTACAGGGGAAAAAAAGCCAGGTTTGGAATAACATAAGGGTAAGTAAGTGATGAAAAAATATTCTGCTCTCCTTTAAGAATAATAAGTTGACTAGTTTTTTAAAGTACCTTTGCACATCGCTCAAGTCAACAGGCCACAAGGCCTCAAAGCAACTTTATACAAACTACTTTTTAAAATTCTGATTAGAAACCTTTACATTAAACAAATTAGGTAAATGCCCTGTAACAACGTACAAAGGTTGCTGCGCATGTGCCCTTCCTTCCACTTCTTATTGAGGAAGGCTATTTATATCTCTAGCATTACACACACGGCACAAGGTTACAAAAAAATTGGCATAAAATTGGAGTCTGGAGTGGAACTGTTTCTGCGTCTGCTGGTTAATCCATTTATTTAGTCACAAAAACACCTGTTTGTGCTCGAGACGGCAAAGTTAAACAACAGTCCAGATGTCTCTCGACAGAGTACGCTCAAAGGAAGTCGCTGCGCAAGACCGCCGGACAAAAGAGTGTGTCACCTTACGACAGGTATCCTGATACAGCCGTAGCACTTTCTCAGTTGGCAATCAAACCAAGGCTACATGCCAACCAGAGAGTCTGAATGTGAAACGACAGAATTAAAGTGCAGGAGAAACAGAGTCCCCCCCCCCACCCAAAACGGGCTGGCATCTTATGTAACCCAGCACAAATGTGATTCATCCTTCATGTGGACACAAAAGCTACAAACTTCCCTCTCTTCCCGCAAACAGTCATCAACGTCAACAATCCGCAAACCTCCGACTGCACAAAAACTCTCGGTTGCTGTCAGAAATACCTACTGGCAACGCGAAACAGACCACAGCTGACCTACTTATTCACACCTGATTATGCTGGCACACTACACACGATGCAATATGGCGCTACATCCTCCGGCCCATGCCGCGGTCAGCAACAACGCAGGGCTGTTTCAGCAGTCTGAGTACATTTACAGCTGACGGCCGCTGATGGAAACTCCGGCTTTTCAATCATCTCTCGCAGTGAGCGGTAAGAAAGCGAGAGAGAGAAGGAGAGCGAGAGAGATAAAGAGAGAAAGAGAGGTGTGCGCCTCCTCCTCGCCTAAGCTGAAATGGACTGTTCATAGTCCCCTAAGAGCTGGGCTTTTATCAAACATGGCATGTGAGTGAGATTCCAGCCTCTCGAGTCTCCCACACATTAACAGTTCCGACTGCGAGTCTTCGGCCGCCGCCGCCGCGTGTGATCGATACTCTGATATTTAAAGAGCAAATACAATCTCTATTTTTCAAACAAAATCTTGCCCAGCAAATTATCGAGTGAGGGACGATGTCTGCCTGCTGTTTGGATTGAATACAAGATCATGACGAGTCATTTTGTGTTAGATAAACAGCAGTTTGGATTCACTGTTAGCCAGTTTTACCAATAACTCGCAGTTGAAATGAACATGAAACGGTGTTCGCAAACAATTTTAGTTCTGTAATGCAATGTATTCTGAGGATAACAAAATTACAGTGTAGGGCAGGAAAAGTGACAGGTGGCATCAGTTCTGAGAGTAAGCTAACAGTTTCATCAATAGTTTGCGGGTGAAGTCAACAAGAAACGTTTTTCGCAAACAATTTTAGTTATGCAATACAGGGAAAATAAAAAAATTCAATGATTTACAATGATAAAAAGGGACAGTTTAGTGGTGTCAGTTTAGAGACGGAGCAGTTTGTTACTTTATGAATAAATGTCACAAAGGCTAACATTTGTATCTTTGGAATAACTTGCACTCATCACTCACATAAAGACCTGGAATGTGTATTTAGAAAGTAAAAACAGTCCATTTTGATTATGTTGATTTTAAGGAGGCAAAGTCGCCAATAATTAGCAGTCAGGTTAAGTGCTAGCTAGTTTCACCATTTGTGATTAAATTCAACATAAAAGTTTTCAAGTGTTTGCAAACATTTTCATAAACACTTTTAAACTTCTGTAATGTGACATTACAAGTCACAAGTGTTGGGGAAAGTTACTTTTAAAAGTAATGCATTACAATATTGTGTTAATTTAGTTACTTTTTTATGAAAAGTAATGTTACATTACTTTTGCATTGCTTTTTCTCACCTGGGCTGGGCTTGCTTGTTTGTTTTTAAATAACAACAACAAAAAACATTCTATTTTTGGCAGATGTTAAGGCCCTTTCACACCAAAAGTGAAATGAATAAGCCTCAGGCTGAAGGAAATGCATATTTACGCCAGTACAGTAGAGGGCGGAGCTCAAACAAACCTTTCAGCTGTGCTGATATTCTGGATTGAAGAAGAATAGGATACAGGAGAAGGAAATTCAACACTCCTATTTCTTAATATAATCTAATTATAAGTAATTTTTGCTTTTTAGTATGGTTGAATTGGATCATTGAAGGTCGGCAGCAAAGACATGGTTAATAAAGTGAGATTAAATACATAAAATATATTTTTGTAATTTTATATATCTAATGATTGCAGGTTTGCATAAAATTCTGAGATTGCATTTCACTGTTTGTATTCATTTTGAGGAGTACTGAATGTTTTCGTGCAAGTGAAATGAGCAAACGCATGTTCATATTTAGCCTAGAACAGTAATAACCATCATATTCACACAACGCCTCTGCACTTACCCTATTTCTCTCAACATGGGGACAGGAGAGGTGTAAATTTGAAATAAATGTGAAAAAGTAACTTATATTACTTATTTGAAAAAGTAACTTAGATATTTTGTTATTAATTGAAAAAGTAATGCATTACTTTACTAGTTACTTGAAAAAAGTAATCTGATTACTTAACTCATGTTACTTGTAATGTTTTACCCCCAACACTGGACATTTCTGAGGGAAAAAGAATATTCAGATGATCTAGAGTGGGATTTTATTCAACAGGCACCAACTGAAACAAGCAAAGTTTGTGAAAAGTTATTTCAGACTCAAAGCTAATTATTGTACTTTGATAAAGATTACAAAAGATTTAACATGCACAAATTATTCTTCCTAATTAAAACCAGTGATGTATAATTAAAGTAAATAATTAACAAATTTTGGATTTAGATTGCAGAGTGGGCGATAACTTTCAAACCTTCGTGGCTAGCAAAGTCTGAATCATTCACCACACGTTCAACATTAAATTTGCAGAGAAATCAAAATTATAGTAACCCAAGGGTTTCTGTAAGCCGCATATTGACCACTGGCGACTAAAGCAGACAACAACGAGATGAAAAAGCATCCAGACACAGGAAGATGCACCTCATTAGTTTTATGCACAGTAAAGTCACAGGCTTTGTCAGGGCCTTTGATCTCCGCGGTTGTGATTTTTTAAACATATCTGCAGCGAATTAGGGTGGTGCGGCAGAGCCTCAAAATGGCAGCGAAGACTGGAATTAAAAACATGCTCTTCTCATCACAGAGTTGGTGAATCTTGTCTGAAAACAATAGATCGGGTTGCAGTGTGAAATGTTCAAAGAAGGGCAATCACAACAAATGCTAGCGTGGGCCAGCTAGGTTTAAAATGGCTGCTTTGACAGAATCTAAACCTACAACCGGCACAAAAGCACTGGGGGGGAAAAAAGAAAAGAAAAAAAGAACAACAGTCATAATTTATATTTAATGTAGTCATTAAAACCCAATCTAAATGACATGCAACAGATAACACTGAACAAAAAGGCAGTCGTAATGATTTTTAAGAAGTATAAAATATGTTTTGAGTGACAATATACAAAAAAAGACCATTTGGACTAAACTTCCCTTTAAGTATCTCGCTTTATCTATCTCTCTCTCTCCTTCGCTCAGGAAAGAGGGCAATCGGAGCAGATCTCTTTCCCATGGCTCTTAATTCAGAACTACTTCCCTCAAACTCTTTCCAGATGTTTCTGAACAGAAGCAAATAAAACGCTGTTCTAACCTTTTTCCACAGTCTATCACAGTAATAACCTGACGCATTGTTTTAACACTATTTTACATAAATATTATTCAGCAGTCCATTTTTCCTGTTCAGGGCTTTAAGTAGTTTTTGAACGGCCACCAGAAAACAAATGTTAAAGCCCAAAAAGGAAGTGAAGATTTTTTTTAACAAATTTAAACATTTGAAATTGTAGTTTTGATGTTACAATTGGTGATCGGACAGGTTTAAAGTCGACATGAACAACCCATTTTACTTCCTCAGTCTGACGCATTTCTAAACGAAACTGAATATTCAACAATAAAAACTGGAGGTCAGAACTTTTTATCCATGAGGAATTGATTAGATCATGAAAAATAGGCCAGACTGAATATGAGCAATTGGGCTATTTGTTAACATGACCAAATAGCCAGTGTGGCCTTAGTGATGTCAGCAGCAAAGGAAAATCGTTTCAGAGGAAAGCTGATTTAAAACATTACAAACACAAACATTTCTTCATTCAAAATAAAATGCACAGATAAATCATCCACAATAAAGCCAGAAAAATCCATCAAGAAAGCAAAAACGGCATTTTTGATTTTTATGCTGACAAAGTTTAATACAGAAAAAGACCATTATGGTGCCATTAAACTTTAGTTGTCTTTTGCAGTTTACTCTTTTTCTCAATTCAGCTGCTGTAAAACAAATCAGAAGCGTTAAATTCCTTCAAACTAGAAGAATTTCCAGAGTGCACAGGCACGCAGACCAAACACGCCATAAAGTATGATCGAAAGGAAGCGAGAAAGAGAGAAAAAGAGAGGAAGAGAGAAGGGGTGGGAGGGGCGAGCGCTCTCATCCCCTCCTCCAACTTGGGTTCTATTTGAAATGGACGGCTAATTATGCTGGTGGCGTCAGAGTTCTGGCTTCCCTGTGTGGGGCGGGAGGGGAGCGGCCCCCCCTGTGAAACCCCAGCCCTCAGACACAGCGAAAGGGGGCAGTCAGTGAGGTAATGACCGTGTGTATGAGCGTCTGAGAGAGGGTGACGGAGAGAGAAAGAGAGAAAGAGTGTGCTGGCACATGGCCTCCCCCCCTGATTCCCATGGCCACTGAATTCTTCCTGCCATCTTTATCTCCAGCAACGGAGTGCAGACCGATCAGCAAAGGAAAGAGGGGTCAACATGCACACAACAGCCTATAAAAAGCACTCCCCTAAACACTTTCATTAACTATTTAGCCACTTCATATTACATAGTCCAGTAAAAAAAAAAAAAAATCTATTTAAGCACGTATGTGTACATATAAATATATTTAAGCACAGCAAGTATCATCTAATACATTGGGGGGCGGTGAACTGCCTTAGGAACGGATCGATTACCTCTTTAGACCAAATAAAAATACATCACCATCAAGTACTTATCACACAAGAACCGAGTTCCCTTTAAAGGAGTTGTACTCCGGCCACCATCACTAGTCTACTATGATCATATAAGATGGTAAACAACTACAGAGAGAAAAAAAACTCTTCTTATTGTAGATTACAGCACCTCCCGGAGCAGGTAATTCAAATACTGTAGGATTATCAGCGTCTGGGCTGATCTGGTACTAGAAAAAAGGTGCTCAAGTACCAGATCTGACATCACTAACCTATTCTTTTTAGTGACAAACATGGCTCAGTTTTTTTAACCAAAGCAAGGCAACAGACTGAATCTCCTGTCACACGCAGCAAAGGAAATTGTAATGTGAAATCACTACAGACAACTCAATAATGTGCATGTAATATTCTTCATGTCTTTACAAATATGAAAAGGCTATTAAAGGGTTAGTTCACCCAAAAATGAAAATTCTGTCATTCATTTCTGTCACCAAACCCGTAAGACCTTCATTCATCTTCAGAACACAAATTAAGATATTTTTGATGAAATCCGAGCGGTATCTGACCATAGACAGCAATTTAACCACCACTTTCAAGGTCCAGAAAGGTACTAAAGACATTGTTGAACCTTCAAATTTAATTTTATGAAGCAACAAGAATACTTTTTGTATGAATTCGCCAATAATGTCTCAAAGTTCTGATGTAGAACCTGGAAGCGCTGGATGTAAACAGCATAAGAGAATGCCAAAGAAGAGAAGAAATTGTTAAATAAAGTTGTTATTTTCGTTTTGTTTTTGCACACAAAAAGTATTCTCCTCGCTTCAAAACATTAAGGTTGAACCACTGTAGTCAAGTGGACTATTTTAACAATGTCTTTACTACCTTTTTGGTCCTTGAAAGTGGTGGTTAAATTGCTGTAGAGTCAGAGAGCTCTCGGATTTCACCAAAAATATCTTAATTTGTGTTCCAAAGATGAACGAAGATCTAACGAAATGACATGAGGGTGAGTAATTAATGACAGAATTTTCATTTTTATAGCTCATAGCTCAAGTCATATCTGAAAATGTTTTTTTGTCCCACATTATATCAAGGCCCTGTCTCAAATTGTGGTCTTGTGGACTTCAGGGTCGGTCACACTACACTTTTCATTCCATTGGCTTCCATTCATATGCATGCGAATGCGTTAGACCGCAAATGCAAACTCATGTGAAAAGTTTTGCATTTCGCTGCATTCCAAAGTTTAAGTTGGTGAAATCTGAGCTGAGAATTCGCAGTGTGATCAGTAGAAGATCGACAAATCATGGCGTGACCTCTTGGCTGAATTAAAAGAACAATATTTTTGCAGTAAACTTGAGTAGATTGTATATTTTTTACATTTTGAGTGTATTACTATTTGTTGAATTCATGTTTATAAAAAAGACGCTGCAGAGCGTGACGTCATATCACGACTGTTGCAATGTCCGAAGACGTTTCTCATGCTCAAAGTGTAGTGAGACCACGGCTTTACAATGGCCGCCACACGCGCATGTCCGTTAAGAGGTGTCCCATTTGTCATTTTAGGTTTTAGAAGGTTGCTCGCGTGCGACCGATATGTGCCCTCCACAGCGGACTTCTACCCAACAGTCAAAGCGCAATTACATCACGAAAGTGGGACTCAAGATCGCGAGGGCTTAGGGTTCCAGTTGGGACAGGGACTAAGTGTTAGGGCTGGGCGATATATCGCATGCGATTATCACGCGCATTTCGTCAGTAAAGCCAGTTCCCTGATTGCCGCTAAATCGCCATCACCTGCTTTCAAATGGAGCGGCATTTAATAGACAGAGCCGTAGTTCACTGACAAGCTACGCAATATCGCGTTCAATATCGAAGGCGATTCATCTGCGATAATGAACGCTATATTGCGTAGCTTGTCAGTGAACTACGGTTCTGTCTATTAAATGCCGCTCCATTTGAAAGCAGGTGATGGCGATTTAGCGGCAATCAGGGAACCGGCTTTACTGACGAAATGCGCGTGATAATCGCATGGATTTATATCGCCCAGCCCTACTAAGTGTCTTTAACTACTATGTACTAACATTTAAATTAATCAATTGATACAATGCACTGACTATGTAAATACATGTTTTTACGTTGCACGTAAAAAATTAGAAAATACCTGCATGTAATACAGCTGTAATTAATTTCTGTAATTACTTTTATAATTACACTTTTGTTATACCATTAACCATAACACCAAACCTGTCCTTAACCTTATCAGTGTCACATCTCCATAGTATCAAGTGTTTTTGCAACACAACATGAATAAAAAAAAAGTACACTATTAGTACTAGTATAAGTACATAGTAGTTCAAGACACCCAATATAAAGTGTGACCGTTTTTTTCTCACAAGTGCAAGACGCTCAAAGGGCCTTGTAGAATTTATTATGAGTCTAAATTGTGAAATTAGACAAATACAAGAGTCAATTGAAGTGCTTTACTTTGAGGCTAAATTTGGAGAGGCCACATGCAAATGTGTGTGTTGTTTTGGGGCCTCATATAGTTGGCTTAGTTTTGAAGTGGTCAGGATCCGAGTCTTGTGTGAACGTGTGGGGTGGGCTCCACAGAGACGCTGTTGTTCTATTCATCTTTCATGTCAGCATTAAAACCATGCCTAAAAGTAGTTTACCCGCATTTTCGCAGACACGTGGCGACATTCCTACTCACTTTTTAGGGACTTTCCCCTCTCTTTCGAATCCAGTCAGGTGTCAGTCAGACAGTTACTAAAAACCTCAAGTCAAAATACAGGTGCTCAATTCAATAAGTGATGTTTTTTTATGAAAATACTCCAACTGCAAGTTAAGAATCTCCTCCTCTCCTACCTAATAAGGTGTTTACCAGTTAATTATCTAAATATTGCAATGATAGCACAACTAATGTCAAGCATCCAAACTTGCTGAAACTCTTCACAGGCATATTGTAGAAGATCTCTAAGATACAACAGTGCCAATCATACCGAAATCGAAAATGCAACAGATTACACTTGCGTGGTGTTTAGGTACACAGTGTACCGCAGCCAGCCCATGTGCCCCTCATTAAAGATATCAAACACATTTTAAAGTCATCACAGAGGCCCAAACGCAGGTCCAGACAGGAGAGTCGGCTCACATCTTGATGGTGGCAGAACTGCCTGCGTCAATCGCTAATCTCTCCGCGTTGACGCACGAAAACTCGGGACCACACACTAAGGGAGGTACCCTTACACCTCACCTGCATCCACAGACCTCAAAGCCACGTGGTGACAGGAGGAGGCAGGTGACACCGACAAAACAACAAGTTCTGGATATATGAGACAAAAAGGTCTGTTTGGAGTCATACGGTTGGAGAAATTATAATTCAGACGACTTTCTTCCACTGTCTGGTGTGGTTTTTGCAGGGTAATACGAGACATCTGATTCACATCGAGGCATCAATTAAGCTTAAATCAGTGAAGTTAATCAGAAAAACCAAGAAATAGATAAATAAATCACTTAAAACATAATGAAAAATAAGATTCAGAGGTCTGAATAAAAACACAAAAGTAACAGGAAAGAAAACAAGATGATAAATAGCGTCCATGACATCATCAAAGCCTGAACTCGCTGATGCCAGTTCTTATCAGCCTGGGAGACAGATAGAAAGAGAGAGAGAGAGAGAGAAGGAGGGAGGGAGGGGAGGAAGAAGGGAGGGAGAGCACTGAAAATTTAGAGTCACCACATCAGAATATGCTTAGCTGTGTGTGTGGTCCCTTTATGTTCAACACTTTATGTCTGTGCCCTAATTAAATAAGTGATTTTCCAAGAACACAACATAATCAAACATGCAACGAGCCCGGCACTGTTTGACTATTACAGATTAATGTTACACAAAAGCTGAATAGCATCCCAGAACATAGAGCAACACATGCACAAGTATTCTGCATTCTGCTTTAAATTAGTTTTATGTTTGGCAACAACAAAAAAATGCATGCAATTTATTTATTTATAATAAGCAAATCCTTGTACATTTATAACGCAGAAAATCTAGTCGATCCAAAAAGCTCGTTTATTAACTTGTTACTATTGAGTTATATCGATTTTTACATGATACGTTATCGATTTTTTAAATGACTCGTGATGCTTACGGAGATGTATAAATGGTTACTGGTAAGAGGAAATATAAAGTTCGATCGGAAAATAGGTCAGCGATTTCTTCAAGCTAAGCTTTGCGACCTCAGTTCATAAATACATAAACTCTTGATCAATAATTGATATAATCATGGGTCTATTGTTTATGCCTAACCAAACGCGAAAATGCACTTCATACTCCTACAACACAAACATAACAATAACGAAAGAGTTCTGACTTTGACAACTAATCAATTTTAAAAACAATAACGATGTTATAGCAAAAGAAATACAGAGCAAACAGAATATTTACGTTCCACCAGCGTTAAAAAGCTCATTTTTTATCCATATTTCTGCATAACGACAGAAAAACACAAGTTATATGTGAAGGGGGAAAAAAGACATTGCATTAATTTGTTTTGATGAACTATTTCGTCGGACTCTGTAACTGAATAACGAAACAAACCGTCTTTTCTAATGTCTCACACGTATATTTAACAAAAACGTTCATCTGTTCGTGTTTGTTTATTGTTTTGTGTTTAATTGTTCCTGTCTGGCGCAGGTTAACAGCCAATTCCGTCTTCGCTTTAAACTTAACTACTGAAGCTGAACTTTGAGTTTGCTAACTTTATAAACTTCTAGAGTCACACAAAAAGTGCTAGTAAACAATAAATGAGGTGAAATGTAAAAAGGAAGGCAGTCTAACACCTCTCTCGTTACTAAGCAATAACGTCTCGGTCCAGCACAGCGCCACCCGTGTAGCGCGACACACTTCTAAACACAAAATTATTTCAACAAACATACTATCTAAATCTCTTCAACACAAACTATTCCCAAAACATCCCGGGGATGGAAAGGAGCAGGAAAGAATCGGGAAACCTTCGGGCTCCCATTGCCAAAGTGGCCGCATCCACCTTGACCGTGATGGTTGATCGATGGGAATTGAACAAAGAGGATCAATTTCCGATCAGCGCGAGAGAGCCGCTTTAATCAATGGGCACCGAACCCGGCGAAAGAGCCGAAGCGAGAGCGACGCGCCAGCCTCTCAGCGCGACGCTCCCCGGGACCGGCTTACCGGCACACACAGCGAGTACAAAGCGAAAGGGAGCTGACCTGGAGCTGCTGCAAATCAAAGCGTTTCCAATATTGAAACATCGATCCCGCATTGGCCGCCATCTTGAGACATATTGAGACGGAATGAAAGGCTGATAGAGAGAGCGCGAGAGGGGCTGGAGTTCAGCGCGAGAGAGAGAGAGAGGCGGGGGAGCGCGCGCAAAACATGGAGCGGAGCAGATCGAACGGCGCGGGCGCGCGCGGAATGGAGTTATCGAACGAACGCCAACCTGCGATATTGAATAGGGCTACTGAAAACAATTATTGAGACCGTCCTAAATAAAAGGCAGAAAACGCGGGATGGAGTTTCCGTGTTCAGTCGAGCTCCCCGTGGCGCAGGAGCGGGAGGGGGTTGCTGGATACGTTTTATCCGTTTTAAGGAGAGAGTTTATACGGTTATTGATTTTTTATCACTATAGATAAATATTGTGCGGGACACTGATCAGACGTGACGCGATGCGCAACGCGTAGCGTCTGTGTTTTTATGCTTCTCGTGGTCAGACGAAGAATCTGCTGGCCTGTTTTTGTATTCGCACACCTGATATATTGATTTTTGATTTGGTTTTTATCTTTAATCCTATTGAAAATATATCAGATGTTCTTGTGTGTGCGCTATTGTCCTATAATGTTTTTGCAGTCGGCTGTCTATATGTCCACTTACCCTCTGTTTGTACTCTAAAACCAATACATCCATTATATTGATTTTATGGGCATTCTTGCGTGAAGAATGTGGAGACGGCGATCGATAGCTTAAATAAAAAGAAACACAACCCAACTCTCTTCTCCATATAAATAGGCCTGCTGCATAACGCAATATGCATTTTAAATTGTAATGGACGGTGTTTAAGATGGAGGCATTAGATGGTTTGATGTTATATCATGAACCCTTGTCCGGTCGATTCCTGATGAATTGTAAATACTGCTTTTGAACTTGAACTTGGACAGTAGCGCCCTCTATTGGGTGTGTATAGTATCGCCTCAACCCATTGTCCATGGTACATGGTGATGATCCAAAGTAATCGTATTAATTGTAACAATTAGTGATGATAACCAATCGCTATTTAGCCGGGTTAATTCCTGGAAACTGATTACGCTGATTACATAAATACATTATTTATTAAGTAAAATGATATTATTATTATCATTATTATTAGTGGTGATCTATATCAATCACTATTTAGCCAACGATTCCTGGAAAGTAATTGTTTAAACAATGGTAATAATGATTATAATGATGATAATTATAATATTTTTTTACGTAAAAAACAGCTAGAAACACGTAGGCTATGTGTGTGTGTGAGAGAGAAAGAGAGATTAATGACAACCACATTTCCCACATTGGATAAATACATTATTTATATAACATCAATATTTATTCTTTATTATTACTATATATATATATATATATATATATATATATATATATATATATATATATATATATATATATATATATATATATATATATATATATTATATATAGACAAACCCAGCGATTGGGTTGTTTTAACCCAACAGTTGGGTTAAATGTTTGCCCAACCTGCTGGGTAGTTTTATTTAAACCAACTATTGTTTAAAAATTGCTATATGGCTAGCTTAATAATAGTTGGGAAATTAAAAACCAGATGCAATTAGAGACAACAATAATAGACAAAAGGTGAATGTTTATTAATAAGTTTTAATATTTTATTACTATAAATTTAATAGTTTATTAATATAAATGTATTAATAAGCAATTTAATAAATGTTTATTGTTTGATAATTATTCATTGAACATTAATAAATGTTCATTTCCAACATACTTTGGGTTAATTTTAATTAAGCAATACAGTAATTTTTAAACAATAGTTGAGTTAAATAAAACTACCCAGCAGGTTGGGCAAACATTTAACCCTACCGCTGGGTTAAAACAACCCAATTGCTGGGTTTGTCCATTTTCAACCCAACTTGGGTTGTTTTTAACCCAGCATTTTTTAGAATGTATATGAGAATTTAATATTATTTTTTATATGGTATATGTGCAGTTCATATTATGTGATCATTTGCTCTTTTACTGTAAAAGGTATTTAATACACTGTCCAAAACTGAAAATAATGCATATAAACATTTTTCATCCAAAAATGTTGCTAATTTCTACCTATTTTCACAATCTTTTTATTATTTTTTCACTTTGACCACTTTCATTTTGCTTTTTTTTTTAATTTTGTAGATTAGATTCAACTTTATTATCATTGTGCAGAGTACAAGTTTAGAACCTGTAAAATACAGTTCAAATAAGAATGAAGAAGTATATTATAAGTGATCATTACTATTGTACAAAATATATTTTTATAGTAGCCTACCATGCAAAAGAAAATGAAAATATATGAGAAAACAATAAATAATCCAGCAGGAGCTATAGAAGAAAGTCAAATGCCACGGTTTAAACCTTAAGTGAACAATGAGCAATTAACCTTAATTCCTACAGCCGGATTCCAGAATTACATTCCTATTAGTTACATTCATCTGTAGAGCAGCCCTGATTCTCACCCTCACCACCGCACACAGACACCTAAAGAGAGAGGGGGGGGGAGTTTCAGATCAGACCCTGCAGGGCGGAATGAGAATTGGAAGCTTGTAGAGTCCCGTGGCTCCTCATAAATGCTCCTCCCCTCGGTTCCCTTCTCTGAGACACCAGGGGAGCCACGCAGGAGAGCCGGTCCCACTGGCGGTTTGTTTTTTCAGGCCCACTGGAGCCTCTGAGCACCCAGCCCCCCTCTCTCTCCGCCCAGGCGTGCGCACACCTCATGGGAGCACAATTAAGAGCTGTCTCTCCTGCCTGCCGAGCTGTGGAGGACTCCCTCCTCTACCCTTCCCCTTTTTTAATCAAATAAGCCTCCTCTTGAGGCTAGTCCTCGTTTAAAAAGTCGGCATGCAGGATTAGATTTTAATTATGGAGATGCAAAGACATGGCAAGTGAACATAATGAAGAGACAAGCAGAGAAGTGAGGAGGGCATTGTTCTGGGGATGTGTGTGACTGTTATCACATGTATACGTGTATGTGATGATCAATAGGTGTCTGAAGTCTAGTCATACATAGAAATTCATTTTTACTCTAGTTCATGACATTTAAATTGCTTGTATATTATAATTGTACTGTGTAAATATGTCCATGAGGATCTAATTATAGTTGTTCAGGTAATATTTTGTAATGGGGGAATATCATCTTCAGAAACTTTTTTTTTTTCATCTTCAGAAACTTCAAACAACTGGGTAAACTGCTCCATCTGCAGGCAAACAAACTACAACCACTACAATTTAAATATAAACAATGCTCAACAAAAAGTATAAACAAAAAATAAATTTGTATTATTTTTTACACTTTTATAAAACTGTGTGTGTAATGACATGGGTATTACACTGGTATTACAAAGCAAATGTTGTTTATGAGGGAATTTCCTCGAGATTAAAATGGAGGAGTCCTCGAAATTGAAATTGCTTAAAACCATAAACAATGTTTTATTAAAAATGCAGAAAGTTTTCTGTGATGGGCAGGTTTAGGAGTAGGGTTAGTGTTTGTACAAATATATATATATATATATACACACAAACACTACCATTCAAAGGTATATTATATATATATACATTATATATATATTATATATACAGATAGATAGATAGATAGATAGATAGATAGATAGATAGATAGATCGATAGATAGATAGATAGATAGATAGATAGATAGATAGATAGATAGATAGATAGATAGATAGATAGATAGATAGATAGATAGATAGATAGATAGATAGATAGATAGATAGATAGATAGATAGATACTGTTTATCAAAGAATCCTGAAAAAAATGTTAAAAGGAATTGTTGGTTTAACTTAAAAAAAAGTTTTTAAAAAAGTTATGTTTGCCTTAAAATTTTGAGTTCATTGAAATTAAAATGTGAGTTAATACAATGAAGGCGATTGGTTTAATCAACAGAAACTCAAAATATTTTGTTATCTGAACCACATTAATGAATGAAGTTGATTTGACAAAAGAAAAATGTTGTTATAAGTCATGAAAATAATTTTTTACAGTGCAGATTCTGCAAAAAATATTAAGCAGCAGCACAGTTGTTTTCAACATTGATATAAGAAATGTTTCTTGAGCAGCAAATCATGATTTCTGAAGGATCATGTGACACTGAAGACTGGAGTAATGATGCTGAAAATTCAGCTTTTCTATATCACAGGATTAAATTGTATTTGAAAATATATTCAAATAGAAAACAGTTTTTTAAATTGTAATAATATTTCACAAATCAAGCATTATGTACATTTTAATGATACCAATGTACAGTTACCTGATTTTCCATAAAAAAATAATGAGAGGAACATCAAAAATGACTAAATGGCAGTGCATCATCTCAGTGTTCTCTTATGCAGCATGTATTTACAGGCCTGTTGAGGTGTGATGGAACCATATGGCTAATTTGATTGACAGTAAGAAGCAGCTGTAGGAAGCTGACACTTCCCCGCCAGGCTCCCGATCAGTTGTGTTATTGCTAGCACACATAAGCAGACCTTGACTCCTACTCGCCCCCCACCTGCCGGTCACACTCCTAACATGGGCACGCAGCACACTCCACACACATATGCACAATGCCAAGCAGGAGATCACAGAGGCATTCCTAACATCCCATGATGCAGTTCTTCTCCGTAGCTCTTTTGGCCAGTGTTCGTTCAGTTGTCTGTGAGGACGCTGCTAAAACAAGCTTTACACTGCCTGCTGTCGTGCCGGATAGCTGGACAGATTATTTACGGCAGTCTGACGGCACATTACTTGGCTGTTTCTAAGAGCACATTTAAATCTGGCAAGCATGGGATGACTGGCTATATTTGTAGTGCTGAGAATGGCTTTTGTTCAGCCCAATTGTTCGCAACAGATAATAGGAGACAAAGTAGAAACAATTTGTTCATAAGAGTTGCATGCTGAGTGAAAGCCAAGGGATTAAATGCAGCTCACATGTTATGATGACTGGATTCAAATGGATGAGTTGCATATGTGTGTATTCCAATAATATGCAATTGTTTTGCACTGTACATGCAGATAAATTACAATCGGAATTCACAAAAGTTCTCAGTAGCTGAGGTTTAGGGAGGGTTTGAAATTTGAAAATTGAACTTTGAAATGTCTTTTTAGGACATATTTATATGGGTCAATGTGACGGGACGGGTCTTTTTTTTTTTTTTTTGTCCAAAGGCCCTAATAATAATAAAAAACAAAGATATGACAACCAAAGTATGTAACTAGATAACTTTTATTGAGTCCAAATGGTTATAATTATATTTTGCAACATTTAAAGGTATTTTAAAGATTTTGAAGTGTCAAAAGGTCATTCGGTGTAACCATCCAAAGGCCAATACAGCCAATTCATCTGTGATTAAAACATCTTAAAATGTAATAAATGTATATATTTTTTATTCAGGCATGATTTTATAACATCATATATCAACATAGTGCAAAATGGTATTAAAGTTATGTGTAGAAGTCGTTGCTTTGTTATGTGAAAGAATGTCCGAATAAAAGAAGTTCATTGATGTCATTTGGAGTAACCAATACAAAGGGACCATTTTGGATCAAGTCATGCATTCAATATCATGTGACAGGATGTAACATTATTCAGACACCTGCAAAGGACCACATGGTCATGAAGCAAAGTAACTAACTTTCTTTTAACCATTTTTAAAAATTCATGTTTTCACTTGCTCATACGCATGTCCCGAAACATCAGGTCATTCGGTACAACTGCTATAAAACATCGAAAACTTTATATTTTAAAAACTTATACCAAATATAAAATGTTTGATTGTCCTTTTGTTAGATATCAGCCTGTTAGCATTGTTTGAAAATATCATCATTCGGTATAACCAAAAGTGTCATTCGGCAAAACTGAAATTTTGGTTAAAACCAATTAGCCTTTCGCCGAGCCCCGCCCCCCTAAGTTACTGTTGCTTTGTCCGACAAGCCGTGGCGCTGTCACTCCACACGCAGTGAAAAATACATCGCGGAACAAAGAGGATACTGACCACACATCGACAGACAAGACAGAGCAGGTTACTTATGATATTAAACAAAGTCCCAGCTTTCAAACCATGTAGTTATTAAAGAAATTCAAACAATAAAAACCGTTTTGTTGCTCTTTAATGTGTCGTGACCATGGTCGTGACAGATTGCTGTAGATCCTCAGCTCAACCGCTCGTAAAAAACGATCATCTCTTCCTATTAGTCCATGAACATGAGAATGAATGTTGTTTCAAACGCGGAAAGACGTCAATACACACCATTTTTCAAGTTTAACTCAACCGAGGTTAATCTTTTAACTACTGGCTGCTTTGTCGGACAAAATGGCGGATGCGGCGTTCTGATTAGTTAGATCGCTTGTCAATCAAACTCCCGGCGAAAGGTCAATTACCTTGTAAAAAAAAATGACAAAAGCAGTGTTAATTGATTATAAAAACACAATCTCATTGTTAAAATAAAGTTTAATAAAACTTCAAAATTAATTATATATCCATTAGGTTTTGTTTTTCACTTTTAAAAACCTTATTCGTCAATGACCCATATACATATATTTTCTTCCATATATAATATATAATAATTGCAATACAAATAAATTTACAATATAAATAAATATTTTTTAAATAAATATATATTTAATTACAATTATAAATATTAAATAAATTATAGTTTACTATTGTAATTTAACATTTTAATTTGTTTTTTTATTTAAATAGAATTTAGTTTTTTCCATTTTCATTTTAAAGTTTTAGTAATTTTGTGTTTTTGTCATTGTTTTTTTGTCAAGTTTTTTTTAAAATATGTCTATATAGTTTTTATTAATTTTATTTCAGTTTTAGTTAGAATTATTTTAGTACATCAAGTTAAACTAAATGAAAATGTGAAAGGTTGCCTATTTGTTTTTCTTCAGTTAATGTTTATTATAAGCAATAAAAATGTTTTTTTTTTTTTTAATGCTTTTAGTTGCAGTTTTAATTTAATTTAGCTATAATAATCATGTAGGCCAAAACAGAAAAAAGTATAATAAATGTTAAAAAAAATAAATCTAAGAAATATTCACCAAAGTTAAAAGTGTGACAACTAGCCCCATTCTCCCCTATACAAAGACTGTACAAAATATAATACAATCAATAATACAAAAAAATGTGCAGCTGTAGTGAGCACAATAAAAAGAGTAGATAATTGCAATGAATTGAGAACAAGTGAGCTTAAAAAATAAGAATAAGTGATAAAAATGCAATGCAAGTAGATGCATATGAGTCTGTTGTCTACTGTTGCATTCAAGCAGACTTTTTAAATCTAAAAAGTATAAGACTAACTTTTCATATTGTGACATTTAGTTTTTCAGATTCATCTGTTTGATTCTCATCAAATAAACTGATGTTAGACTATGGTACTCAGCCCTGTCTGTGCTATAAATCTCCTGGCTATGTCTCGTAAGCTGGTCAAAAGTGTCTACTGATCACCAATTCAACAAGGGCATCAAATAATTAAAGTAATCCATGTAACGGAGACATTGCGTCAACATCTGACCAAACACACTGATGTGAGAAGCTAGCCGGCTTCACACTGTCTTTAAACGACACATTAGCCATGTAGAAGAGTCTTATGGGGTTAGGGTGCTTCGAACGATCCTAAGATAGCAAAGCCCACACACTCAGATCACATCACCCAGCATCTGTCTGTAACAATAACTGGAGGGTGGTAGGGCTGGTGATTCTCTATATGGCAAGTATTCTTCTGTTGTGCCTCCTCCTTTGTCTAAACTTAGAACAGGTGGGCCGTCAAGCCAATTGTGCCAATATATAGCCAGAAACCAACAATGTTTGAGTGTCCCTCAGGCTTTTGAGACCAAGAACAGAGTAAAGAGAAGCTCTTCACAATCACAATGGTAGGCCTGTGTTTCTTTGCATTGTCCTATCTTAACATGGAAATGGATGATGTTGTTCTTCTAACAGAGAATGTTGTACTTTATGTTAGAAAGTACATATAGTGGAAGGTTTTTATATCTTTATCTTTCTATATCTTTAAAATAGGACCATTTTTATTAGTTTTTCTTTCATTAACCTTGATCTTTGTTGTTTTTTCTTTAAATTTTAGAAAGGTTCTCAGTGAGTGACTAGCATTGCTTGTTACAGAAGCAAATATGTAGCCAATTTGAGTTTAATTTGTAGCATTTTTTGAAAAGGGTCACATTTTGACAACTCTCAATGTCAAACTAAGCACAGTCCAGCCTTCATTTTGTGCCGCAGAGCAGTTAAAATGTATTACACCAAACGTCTTTGAGGGTCATTTGAATTTTTAAGTTTTATGTGCTTCAAAATTACATTTAAATAGCATAAAGGTAGGGGGGAAATCATCTAAATTGTTTTTGTTCTGATTCCCAGGCACCAAAGAAGGCCAAGAAGAAGGAAGCTGCCAGCTCCAATGTGTTTAGCATGTTTGAGCAGTCACAGATCCAGGAATTTAAAGAGGTGGGCTATTTCTAAGATTTAACTACTTAAACATTTTACTTTAGCAGTACTTCTGTAAATCTGAATGCTTCTCTAGGCTTTCACTATCATGGACCAGAACAGAGATGGCTTTATTGACAAGAACGACCTGAGGGACACATTTGCTGCTCTGGGTGAGTGAAGCCTCACTAAATGACTGTATTTAGTGTAAATACTGTAGACACTGAAGGTATCTGATACTTAAAGGTGTTTATCCTATTGAACGAACAAGAGTATTGTTTGAAGGATTACAGTGGCTCCTCTTTAGCCCCCTACTGAATGCTGTGAAGCCTAAATGTAATCGTAACACAGATTTAGATACAAAATCATTCTGTGAAACCATTGATAAATTCACATACAGCAGGGTCCACTAGTAAAACATACTTTTTGTAATATATTTTGTCCATTACAAATCTAAAATTGAATCTAAAATCTATTTTAAAAACCCATTTTTATGCGACCTCAGACTTTAATGTAAATGTCACTTTAAAAGTAGACCAAAATATACCAAATTGTTATTTTCCCTGGCCCTGTGATCTGGTCTCATTAGTATTTTATTGCACATCTATGAAAATTACGGTTGACTCTCGCTCCATTCGAACTATCAGAGGAAGTGGCACTCTGTATTAATGTATATCTCTGTATGTGCGTGTTTGGCAGGACGTCTCAACGTTGGCAACGATGAGCTTGATGAGATGCTAAAGGAAGCCTCTGGCCCCATTAACTTCACCGTCTTCCTCACCATGTTTGGAGAGAAGCTCAAAGGCAAGAATCAAATTTATCAGAATTGAAATGATAATCATGCTAATGAGATGGAAATAGCAGCAGAACCCAGAAGAAATCAGGCACGCTGCATACTGATATATGAATTGTATAGTTTAGCATCAGAAGAGTAGATTTTGAATGCAAAAAATACTTTGTTAATTAAGCTTTTGACACGTATAAGAGTATATTTGACTCAATCGATAATCTGTTACCTTTCTGTGACTGACAGGTACAGACCCCGAGGAGACTATTCTTAATGCTTTTAAGATCTTCGACCCAGAGGGCACAGGAATCCTTAAAGGAGAAGAGTAAGTACATTTACTAAAATGTAAAAATGTTTCAGCACATCAACGGCTCTTTGAAATGCACAGCATTTAATATATTTCTTTTGTTTCTCCTCACAGGATCAAATATCACCTTATGTCCCAGGCTGACAAATTTACTGAGGCCGAGGTAATATACTTTTCTTTCATCTGAAATGCAAATGCACAATTATGATTCATGGTGATGAATTGTACATTTAATATTAAAATATATAACATTTTGACAAAATTTACCTAGGTAAACCAGATGTTCACAAACTTCCCCTTGGATGTGGCTGGCAACCTGGACTACAAAAACCTGTGCTACGTCATCACCCACGGAGAGGATAAGGAACAGGAGTAAAAACTACATTTCCCATGTTTCTCCATGTTTGTTCATGTCCATTTGTGTGTCGTCTTCCTCTTAAGCTCTGTACCTGTGCCTTTTGTCAATAAAGAAATTAAAAAAAAATCAAAGCCTACTGTTGTTATGGATGGAGGGTTTAAACTTGCTAAAATACTGTCAACAACAAATAAATAAATAAATGTTGTTTCCCATAAACATTTTATTTTAAAAAAGTCAAAAAGCAAAATACAAACAATCAGGTTTTGGTTCTCAATAACGTAAAGCATTACCGTGGGAAACCTTTTAAACAAACACTTCAGACACTTCTTCTTTCTTAACACAACAACAAGAAAAAGCCCAAGATTCAGAAAGATTTCGTTCCCTCCCGAGGGGATTACAAAAGCTCAAGCGCAACAATAAGCTTAAAGCCACACTGGCGTGTTGAACGGTGCTCTGTGAACAAGGTCAACAGGGCCTTTTGTGTGTCTCTGGCTATTCACTGCGGCCCTATCGGTCTTTGTCAGGTGACGTCACACTCGTGAAAACCGAAGTGCATTATGGGTGTCGCCGCCATTTCTGAGGTATCCAAACAATCTCTGTATCAGTGCAGAGTTGTTTCTTCCTTGGCTACTTTTCATTGTAAAAATGGCACACTTTTGTTGTGTGAAAAGCTGCAATAATTTGTCCCACGATAGAAAATGTCAAAAACTTTACTACGAGATTAGATTTAGTCGGTTTCCTACTTGAAAAAAGGCTGTACGGAGAGTATGTAGAGGCAATAACAGAGGCGCCGGATCGCATGGGTTGCCGCGGTGAGACATCACTTTCGTCAAGATATCTCCATTCATGTATGTTTGCTTTCTACATTTCACAAAGGTAAGTTAGAGGTTTCTGTTTTCTAAAGTAGAAAACGTTATAGCAACGCATTGTTTTGGATTGTATGTGCTATGAAACAAGTCAATTTAAACTGAATCCCTTTACTTGAATATGTCTACATTTTTTTTCTTAATTTTGCTACAGCATTTTCATACTTAAGGTACGACATTTTTGCTCTGTATCCATATACTGATTCTTATTTTCTGACTACTTTTTACAGCTGTGGTCTGTGGACCTTTTCATTTCATTGCAGATCAGCCTGCTTAAAGATTATGGAGACTGACCCCAACTGGACACCATCCCTCCCTACATTAAGGCCACATCAGCATTAAACACAGGCTGTGTCTCAATCAGCTCCCTAGTTCATTAGTTAGGGCACTGATCAGGACGGTCTCAGTCACAAAATTTGCATACACAATATACTGATTCAAGAGCTCAGAGCTGATTGAGATGCACACACAGACGTAAGGAAAAACAATCCAGTCAGCTACTTGGGTAAAGTTGGTTTTATATTTGCACATTCAGACTTCTGATAAATTGAGACTTTCCAATAAATATGCAATAAATTAATGTTTGCGAATTTTAAGTAGCGACATGATATTGACAACCAACGATTGTCAACTTATAACATTTTTCACAGTCGATCAAAATAGGCAAGTATTGTTTAATGACATATTTACTTGTGAATGTCCACTGAATGTCCAGTTTAGTGTGATTAACAAGGCTATTGAATACGGATGTGCGAATATAAAACCAACTTTACCCAAGTCAGTCAGCTAACACTATGGTCCATCAGGCTGGAGAGAGTGATCATCTTCACACTGAGAAGATGCAGGAGGCTGGAGGAGATGGTGATCTGCATGTGCAGAAGTAAACCGACTTGATATGTACAGGATGTCTGATGTTTGTTTTGGAGATGATGATGTTAATGTACTATACGGGTCTGCCAAACCTGGGAACCTTTATGGCGTTATTACAATTTTTTTTTTTTTTGTGCCTCTGCGCATGTTTGAATCTTTTGTAGAATTGTAGTGTAAAAATGTGCTGATGCTTTATCCAGTCTTGCATGAACAATAAAGCATGTATAATAAAATTTTTCAGGGTGATTTGTAGATTTATGTTATATGCACTTATAGTATTAATAGGATAATTAATAATATACACAATCTGTAAATCAGATATTTAACTTGCATGACATATCTTTGTTTTTATTATTATTAAGGCTTTTGGACAAAAAAAAGACTCATAATGTCATTGACCCAGACAACACAGAGGTAGATGGAGGACAGTAATTTACAAATTATTTTGGCTCTAAAAGGTATACTATATCAGAATGTACTATAATAAAATACACTATTAAATTCTACATACATCTCTGATGATGCCTTGTTTATTGGAACAATGTTTATAGTGTTATACATTGGTTTATGTACTTAATGCAATAAAGAAAAAAATGCATGAAAAAAAGGGTAGTATTAGTTCAAAATTCTTCCTGATAACACTAAACCATCCTTAATCATGCACTTGTTATATACGGTAGTTAACACGAAATCATCATCATTATCGTTACTATACTGTGTTATCGCAGTCCTTCCTTCAGAACATAAATAAATCCTGCACCCATTAGTGAAATATCTGTGAGCTTCGAGGGATTTATAGTTTTTAAATTGTTCACTATGCGTTTATGCCATAAACAAGACAGTTAACAATATTTAAGTATGATGATTTAAGTAGCAATGCGGGGTCAGTAGCACTCCAACTTACTGCAGTCAGTTCGTACAGATCTATGTTATGAATGGATGGAAATTTCTCCAAATAACGGTCCCTGGCATCTTTGGTGAGTTTATCGCGATATGAAATTTTAACTTTGTTCTTGTGCTTTTTCATATTTGCGAGTTATTTGCTTGTTATCTCAACTCGTGTAATCTCTTTCATTCTCACAGTCAGCAGGGATACCACAAATATGGCGCCGCGGTGACGTCACACACAACAAAATCACGTGTCTGACAAAGACCGATTAATAGCGGCCCATGGTGCGTTCTGCCATTTTGGGTTTTCAGCGAGTCAATGATAGGCTTTATGAATAAGAACAGGTGAACAGAGGGGTAAACACAATTTACTGTAGTAGACGTTGCACGCTCTATGCAGACAAAGGGACGAATTTGGTTTTAAAGTTCTATTCTAGACTTTTTTTTTTGTTTCCTGTGAGCTTTGAGACGTGAATTGTTTTCATACAAAGCCACTGCTAAGACTGCTATATATAATTATGTGCATGAGGTCATCTCAGGACATCGATCAGAAAACAAAATGGAAATGTGTGTCTTTTTTGTTTTCTGGAAATTCTTTATGACAACACATGTATTTTCAGCTTGATAAAATCATTATTCATGCCACATAAAGCTCATTAAGAAGTGAATTGTGTAAAGAATGCCATTTTTTCTTTGTATAATCAAATAAATCATCTTTGTTGATCAATTACCCCAGATATCCTGCCATTCCAAAATCCTCACTTTTACCATCATAAAAGAAACAAACTACAGTAAATATACACTTAAAGGGTTAGTTCACCCAAAAATGAAAATTCTGTCATTAATTACTTACCCTCATGTCGTTCGGCACCCGTAAGACCTTCGTTCATCTTCGGAACACAAATTAAGATATTTCTGTTCAAATCTGATGGCTCAGAAAGACCTCCATAGCCAGCAATGTAATTTCCTCTCTCAAGACCCATAAAAGGTACTAAAGACGTCATTACAAAGTCTCACTACAGTGGTTCTACAATCATTTTATGAAGTGACGAGAATAGTTTTTTGTGTGCAAAAAAAAACTAAATAACGACTTATATAGAGATGGCCGATTTCAAAACACTGCTTCCTGAAGCTTCGAAGCGTTATGAATCAGTGTATCGATTCATGAGTCGGATCGCGTGTCAAACCGCCAAACTGCGGAAATCACGTGACTTTGGCGATCTGAATCATGAATCGATACACTGATTCATAACGCTTCGAAGCTTCAGGAAGCAGTGTTTTGAAATCGGCCATCTCTATATAAGTCGTTATTTAATTTTTTTGCGCACAAAAACTATTCTTGTCGCTTCATAAAATGATTGAAAGGTCACGACATGAGGGTAAGTAAATAATGACAGCGTTTTCATTTTTGGGTGAACTAACCCTTTAAGTGTATATTTACTGTAGTTTGTTTCTTTTATGATAGTAAAAGTGAGGATTTTGGAATGGTTTTGGACCTTTTAAAGTATTAGTTCACTTTTATTAAAAATTTCCTGATAATTTACTCACCCCGATGTCATCCAAGATGTTTATGTCTTTCTTTCTTCAGGTGAAAAGAAATAAAGGTTTTTGAGGAAAACATTCACTGGGGTACAACGGGGTCCAAATTGCAGTTTCAGTGCAGCTTCAAAGGGCTCTACACGATCCCAGGAGAGGAATAAGGGTCTTGTCTAGACAAATGATCAGCCATTTTCTAAAAAAAATAAATATTTATCTACTTTTTAACCACAAATGCTCGTCTTGCACTACTCTGCAATGTGCCATGCATTACGTAATCACATTGGAAAGGTCACACGTGACGTAGGCGGAAGTAGGGCGAAAAACTCCATCTCATTTCTTCCTCCAACTTCAAAATCGTCCGCCATCATTGTTTTACTTTTTTTTTTTTTTGTAAAGGGTGTTTGACTTAATCTTTGCACGTTCGCTTTGTAGACACTGGATCGGTACTTCAGCCTATGTCACACGTGACCTTTCCAACGTGATTACGTAATGCGTGGAGCATCGCAGAGCTAGTGCAAGACGAGCATTTGTGGTTAAATAGTATATAAATGTTTCTTTTTTTTAGAAAATGACCAATCGGTTTGCTACATAAGACCCTTATTCTTCTCCTGGGATTGTGTAGAGCCCTTTGAAACTGCAATTTTGACCTTTAACCTGTTGTACCATGGTGAAGTCCACTATATGGAGAAAAATCCTGGAATGTTTTCCTCAGAAACCTTAATTTCATTTCAACTGAAAAAAGACAGACATAAACATCTTGAATGACATGGGTGTGAGTAAATTATCAGGAAACTTTAATTCTGAAGTGGACTAATCCTTTAAGTCTGACATGAAATCAAAGTTACTTTCTTAATGCATGTTTCTGGTTTTATTGTGAATGATTCATCGGTGCATGCTATTCAGTCTTAGTCTTTATAATCTTTAATCAAGATGTAATTACTTGCTCTTACTCTAAAACAACTTTTTTTTTTTCTGCTGACATCTTATAACCAGTACCAAAATAGCTAGTTAGTCACCATTTTAGCAAACTCACATTCAGTCTAGCTCCATTCTGGCAAGTAATGCCCACATTTCAACATCCAATCAATTCCTGATGGATAAAATAAAGGCCCGCCTTTGAAATACATCATATTACGAAAGTTAAATGGGTTGTGAATGGCAATGAAAATGCTTTTAAGACAAAATATTACCATTAAACAACAAAATACATCAAGTAAATAAAAAAGAAAAGATCAGTGCCACTTTCATTATTCTCATCAACATATAATACGCTGAGGGATCTGTCGTAATGGTCAGGATAAAGGTCTTGTGGTCACAAGTGTTTGTTATTCACTCTTCATACCCAACAGAGTTTGGCTACTCTCTGTCCGAGGTAAGAGGAGAGGAGGGTTTGGCAGCACCAACACTTTTAGCACTGCCTGTTAGCATGAAGTCTGCCAGGAGATCTATTCCAGAACCAGAGTCCAACAGAGTATCTGGGCAGAGCGATGAAAGGAAAGAAACAAAAATAAAGGTAAAGAAGTTGCATAACCACGTATGTGCCTAAAAATAAATAGTTGGCTGTATATTTATGGTCCTCTGATGTCAATTTTATCCTTAAAAGCAATTCATCCTTATGCAACCTCATAATTGCATACTAAATAATTGCTACACAGCTTATGCCATGAGATCATAATGGCGCTCTGGAATCCAACTGCTCTCTAGTTCTAATTTATACCTGTAAATCATATATATATATATAAAACATTAATCCATAATTCTCACCATGAATGCCGATCATGTGTTCTAGAATCAGAACCCTCTCGGCCAGAATCTTCAGAGCTTCCCTTAACTGCTGCACCTGCAAGAAGGCGACAATAAATCATCATAACTGCTCACCAAAACTAAAAAAAAACATTGCACTTTTTTGTGCGTCATCCTTACCTCCCCTGGAATTTCTCCCGGCTCACCTTTAGGACCTGCAACTCCCTACTCACAACATAAGACAATAAGAATAAAATCAATTTTATAATCATTATATATATATATATAATAATATATAATATTAAATAAAAAAAAAAATATTTAATTATCTTAATTATGAAATAAATGAATTGATTTATTAAAAAATTCTAAAACAAAAAATAAATAATTTTTAAAAATAAATATAAATCTAATCCAGTATGTGCACTCACAGGCTGCCCTTGCTTTCCTGTTATTCCAGGTGGACCCTTAGAAAAAAAATTATGCAATCTAATCAGCTCATATAAAACAAACATTATATTTTTATCCAAAATGAAATATGTAAAGGATTAAGAAGGTCTTTACTGATGACTCACTCTTTCTCCTGGATCTCCTTTGGGTCCCCTGTCACCTGGTGTGCCTGAAAAGCTTAAGGCCGCCTATGATGAATGTGAAATAATAAGTACACTGTGCCTTACATATCCATATGTATTGTTCAGTACAGTTTTTTTCTTATACAAACTGTACATTTATTATTTTAGTAGTAGTATCATTTTACAACATATTTCATGTATAATCTGCAAGAACACTAAATATAATCAGAATTGACCATATGCATGGTTACTTCCTGGTTTTCATTAAGCCAGCATGGGCATTTCCTGTTAGCTGTCATTCTGTACTCGCTGAACATCGACACAAAACCATCAATGGTTGACTTTTTAATGCAGTTATCACACTTACCTAATTTGCCAATAAACCAGTTTTATTGATTGCAATAAAGACTTGAAGCTACTGCGAACGTGGTGTCTGTATATGAACATGCACACACAACATTTTTCCAGCACTTTGAATATTATTTTTAATGTGATGATCAAAAACATTATTTGTTCATCCTTCTGAGATTGTCCCCATTTGTAAAACCGAATGTTTCAAGATGTAGGTAATCCAACATTTGATAGAAAGCACTTTTATTTCAAAAATTAAAAAGACATTAATTACCACTATAACCAGCAGATGGCGGCAGAGGAGCATTTATTGGCTTATATTAGCCATTTCCTGTAGTATTTTTTCAATTCAGTTTCACTTTTGAATAAATACTGAACATTATAAAATCACTAGGTTTATAAAATCACTAGGTTCACTAGGTTTTGACAAGGTGAAGTATGAAGTACTCACAAAATCTCATGAAAAACAATAACTTTTTTATGCGAATGAAATACACAGAAAGCTCATTGATTTCAGCACACTTGTGAAACTCACACTTTGTTCAATGAATCTAACTAAAGTGCACAATAAATCTTTAATTTACAGTGTGTTGATGGGTTTTTTTTTTTTTTCACATGAAAGTGTGAAAACTGATGGTCGAATTGAATTTTGCTGGGGAGGAACACTGAGGGATGCGTCTTTTTATGTCGTCTTACATTTGAATAACTAAATTAACACTAGGCTTGACTATTTAAGTGACTATATTCTAATTGTAAAGTATTACACTACTGATGCTGTTAATGCTGTTAAAGCTACATTGATGATACCAAAACACCTGCAAGTGACATTTGACCTCAAGTTTTCCATCTGGCTTATATTATTGCGGAAGTTCTTAAGAACGTTCCGTACATATGGTCATTTCTATTTATTCTAAAATATAATTTAAATATATTCCATAATGATAAAAATGCCTTACATTTTTCCCCGGGGCACCAGGGTGTCCGGGTGGTCCGGCAGGCCCTGTTCAACACATATGGATAGAAGATTAAATGTGTGACGAAACAGGTGATCGATACCAGATAAAAATGTTATGTATACTCAGTGTTGCCAAGTCTGCGGTTTTCCAGTGGAATTTGGCTACTTTTAAACTTTTGCCGCGGGTTGTTTTTCATGTCCACGGGCTGAAGCATCCCTAAATAACATGATATATAGCCCCTGGAATGAGTATTTTACCGTGGAACCCCCCCGAAACACGATTGGTTTTGAGTAGCAATTGGGAGGGTTTTGTTGTGAAATCCTGGCAACCCTCTGTATACTGTATGCATGTTCTGGCATACCTGGTGGACCAGGAGGGCCGGAGGGCCCAGGGGGACCAAGTAAAGTCTGCAGGTCACGATAGGCAGCAAAGTCGCTATCCGCATCTGAAACATGTAAGAAATGATAATACTGAAAACAAATCAGATGTACTATTATAAATACATTCACATGTATTTCATCTGTTGTCATAGTCATTGGCTAATTTAGTAAATGTAATGTAATGTAACTTGTAACAATGTAATGAAATGTAACAATTTAACTTCACTTGCAGCCAATGTGATTTGAGCAGCTGTACTGCTGTTCTGTTCAGTAGGATTTGGTGCTCAGGTTCTGTTTTGGGTTACTGAGATTCATGCTGCTTCACAGACAGCTAACAAATGACTCTGATTAACTGCTGACAGACAGAAGCCAACCAGACTCCTAAAGTGAGCCAGAGCTCTGAGAGGTTTATCCAAGCTGATACTACTCAAATGCTGCCATCTTATGGACATTTTGAAAATAACATATAAAAGGTTGCTGATGTTTATGCAAAGACGTGTCAGAAGGGATGTTACAAATCATTTACGTATTCAATTCCTTATTGTCTTTCATTCAATAATGCATTATTTCAATAGCATTATTAATTAAAGTCATACATTAAAAACTTCTAGAGAGTGAACAGCATGTTTAATGTGGACTTTTGTTCTCAAATTTACCATGTTGTTTAGCCATTACAGTGAAAACATCTCCCCTGATGGAGAAGGGAGAAGATGCTGCAGGCCCCGGTGGCCCAGGAAGGCCTCTTTCTCCTGGTGGCCCTTGCAGCCCTTGAGGTCCTATAGAGATAAAAAGTAACCAGGGGAGTTAGGTGAAGCTTAGTGAAAATATTTGTTTTATTATTCCCATTTAAGGTAAAGATTTAGTTCCAACCTCTAGGTCCTATAGGACCAGGTTTTCCAGAAAACCCTATCTTTCCTAAAGGTCCAGGAGGCCCAGGGGGACCTGGGGGCCCAACAGGTCCTGGTTGTCCTCTTGGTCCTGGGAATAGAAGTTAACCATTCTTATTTTATATATATATATATATATATATATATATATATATATATATATATATATATATATATATATATATATATATATATATATTAAAAAAAACATATTTTAATATAATATTAAAATATATTAATTTTTTTAGATTATATAATGTTATGTTTTATAAATATTTTTAAAATAAAATAATAAAATAAATAAAATAAAATAAAAATGATAAATATCATATGAAATTACGTATCCTTAAGAACTGTTTAGTAAAACATAATTAATTTTTTTTCTCACCTGGTCGGCCAATGGCCTTGGGTGTTACTGGTGAGGGGTGTGCCCTATCCACCTCATTATCAGCTGTTCCCTCAGGTGATTGGCTGGACAGAGGGAGAGGGGGTATCTCGGCATCTCTCAGTAACATTATCTGTTAAAAAAGAAAAACCACATGTTTACCATCTTAACTTAAAGGGTTAGTTCACCCAAAAATTAAAATTCTGTCATTAATTACTCACCCTCATGTCATTCCACACCCGTAAGACTTTCATTCATCTTCTGAACACAAATGAAAATCTCTTTGATGAAATCTAAGAGCTTTCTGTCCCTCCATAGACAGCCACACAACTGACACTTTGATGCTTCGAAAAGTTCATAAAGTGATCATAAAATTAATCCATATGAATTGAGCAGTTTAGTCCAAATTTTCTGAAGAGACTTGATCAGTTTATATGACGAACAGATTTAATTTAGGCTTTTATTCACATATAAACAAACAAAAGCTCAACCGAACATGCTTTACACTTAAAGGGTTAGTTCACCCAAAAATTAAAATTCTGTCAATTATTACTTACCCTCATGCCGTTCCACACCCACAATATCTTTGTTCAGAACACAAATTAAGATATTTTTGTTGAAATCCGATGGCTCCGTGAGGCCTTCATAGGGAGCAATGACACTTCCTCTCTCGAGATCCATTAATGTACTAAAAATATATTTAAATCGGTTCATGTGAGTACAGTGGTTCAATATTAATATTATAAAGCGATGAGAATATTTTTGGTGCGCCAAAAAAAACTAAATAACGACATATATTTTGTTTCGTTTTTTTGGCACACCAAAAATATTCTCGTTGCTTTATAATATTAATATTGAACCACTGTACTCACATGAACAGATTTAAATATGTTTTTAGTACCTTTATGGATCTTGAGAGAGGAAGTGTCCATTGCTCCCTATGAGGGCCTCACTGAGCCATCAGATTTCAACAAAAATATCTTAATTTGTATTCTGAAGATGAACGAAGGTCTTACGGGTGTGGAACGGCATGAGCGTGAGTAATAAATGACAGAATTTTCATTTTTGGGTGAACTAACCCTTTAATAACAAAGCTCTTCCGGAAGCTCAAACATGCTACGTAACACGAGAATGAACCTCATTGGTTCTCGTATGTGTCAAGCAAACATACTTGAGCTTCTGTTTACCATAACTGATGTGTGAGTTGATGAATGTTTATTTATGAATAAAAGCCTAAATTCAAACTGTTCATCATATAAAGTGATTGAGTCTCTTCAGAAAATTTGGACTAAACTGCTCAATTCATATGGATTAGTTTTTCAATCTCTTTATGAACTTTTTGAAAAGTAAAAGTGGTATTTGCGTAGCTGTCTGTAGAGGGACAGAAAATTCTCAAAATTTCATTAAAAATATCTTAATTTGTGATCCGAAGATGAACGAAGGTCTTATGGGTTTGGAACAAAGTGAGTGTGAGGAATTAATGACAAAATGTTCCTTTTTTGGTGGACTAACCCTTTAAATGTGACTGGTCTGGTTAATACAAGAGGTTACCTACATTTCTATCTTACCTGATCTTCAATGACACTCAAGCGCTCTTTGATGTCAGCATAACCAGTACAGTTCATGCACTCTAAAGGGATGAATACAAAAAAAGAGATGTTAAGGTAACGTGGTATGACAGCAGGGAAAGGGGGATTTTTAACCATAAAAAGTGATACAGCACAGAGTGAATGGATTAAGCAAATGCTATAAATCTCTCAGCCATCTGTTGAGTCACTACGATCGTTCAATATAAAGATTTTTATTTGCTCAGTTTTTGCAATAAAATAACTATATACTAGTCAAAGTGGTAAACAGATCTGATCCGAATGAGGTCTGTGTGATGTTCTCACCATGAACGTAACAAAGGCACATTCATTCATACTGTACTTAAAATTCCAAGGATCCTTCCAGAGTCACTGGCTTGTAGTCCAAAAATGAAATCAATCCCGAAACCTCAGTGTGAAACCAAAATAACAGTCGTATGCTCAGTGTTGTTTTGTGAACAACGAGAACTTGTTAGAGAGAGAGACACTAAATGAGTTCAATCACATCTTCGGTTGACATCCCTCCCTGGGGTAGGATAAGGAACAGGAAAACCAGACATTGGCGAGCCGTGGTTTTCCATATGCATGGAAACCTAGTGAAGGGAAATATCTCACTCTGGGTTTCCCCAAAATTCACCTTTCTCATTTGAGAGATACTCCTCACAGTATAGAGCTGGTCAAGAGCTGAAGATAACCACAAGGTGTAGGAAGAGCGATCTTCCAAGACAGCAGAGTCTTGGGAATCATTTGGCATGAAATGAGATGATGATGAATGGCAGGTGATCTCTCAGTGGTGAAATTTTATATGTCAATGCAATACACACAGATAATGAGATTAGAAATTAAACTTGTAAACAAACTGTAACAATATTCACAACATTCAGAAACTAAAATGGGTAGTGCTGCTGGGGAAGCTACTATAATGTAAACATGAATTGCTGCTTGCAACCCATTTTACATATTATTTGACCTACTCTACCATTTCAGAGTTTAAGGTCAGTAAGATTATTTTTTATAACAAAATACTTTTATTCAGCTTGGACATTTTAAATGGGTCAAAAGTGACAAAAAATGTATAATGATATAAAAAGACTTTTCTTTCAAATAAGTTATTTAGAAAAAATGTTTCAACAAAAACATTAAGCAGTGCAACTGTTATCAACATTGATAATAATAAAGAAATGTTTGTTGAGCATCAAATCCACATATTAGAATGATTTCTTTCACATTTTGAAGCCAAAAAAAATGCATCCATCCACCATAAAAGTAATCCATACGGCTCCAGGGGGTTGATAAAGGCGTTCTGAAGTAAAGCGATGGGTTTCTGTAAGAAAAATATCCATATTTAAAACCATATTTAAGCAAGATGGGTGTAAAGCTTAGAAGAGCAAGGATATTTTTAAATATATCTCAGATTGTGTTCGTCTGAAAGAAGATAATCATATACACCTAGGATGACTTGAGGGCGTGTAAATCATGGAATCATTTTCATTTTTAGGTGAACTATCCCTTTAAAGGTGCTAAAGAGGATGTTTTGTTTTATACATTTTTGCAATATTACTTGAAACTGTCTTTACTAACTGATAAAAGACTATTTATTAGGTGCACTGAAAGGAATAATATTAATATACATCATCTGTGCACGAGGTAGGGCTTTAAAAACATCAGCCAATCGTTTACGCGATCATCGCATAAACGATTGGCCCTCTGGCTTGTCAATCACTGCCATTACGTTCCTTGTGAGAGACGAGCGTGGCTGCGCGCTCCAGTAACTTTCCACACTCCACAGGCACCGCATACAATGTTTCTGTCAGGAGACAGGAGTAACAACTGCAGATTATGAGTTACCTGCGGTGAGTCTGACATAATGAATCCAAAAAACACGACACAGCGAATGCCGGTGGTAAACACTCGTGTTCCAATACTCGTGCACGAGTTTTGGGAGGCGTTCCCTCGAAATGAGCTGTGAAGGAGGGGGGTTGTTCTTACGCATGCGCTCATTTAAAAAAACTCACTAACAGTCTTTGGTTTCTCAGTCGACGAAAAGATCATCTTTAGCACCTTTAATCTATCAGGAACTAAACACAGCTCAAAACAAAGAAACTAACCACCTTAATTTTAATGACTGTTTGAAACTTAGTAAGGAACTAAATATTCAATTTGGGATTAAAAGATATAAAAGACCTAAAATGGAGTGCAGGACTCATTTTTGACTCATCCGTGTACATTCAAATGAAACTGTTCACTAAAATAAACCACAATTCCACTATTTTAAAAAACAACTAAACTACTGGACAGTGTGGGTAGTTAATGGACTAAAGCTAGCAGTTTTGCTAATTTTAGTTAGTTACTCCCCAACACTACAAACTACTTTGCAACAAAACAAAATGCTCACAACGTTACATCTGGTTTCTTCCAATGACACATTTAGAACACTACAAGCTTCATCATCTGCTCTCAATTGACTTAAATACAAGACTAAAGGCCACAAGCATGTCAGAGTGTCATCAAAGAACAGTTTGGATGCCAGACCTCATGAAGGGACATTAGCTCATTTCTATGAAGCGCAAAGGAACAAATTTGTCATTACTCACCACAATGTACACATCCAACAGAGCAGATAAGTTGACATGTCTCTGTTTTTCATGGTGGAAAGCCACAATGGTTGCATTAAAGGGCAATGCTAACTGCACATCTCCTCTTTGAGGAAGCACCCATGCTGGTAAACCCAAAGGATGCCATTCACTCTATATCAGTATTGCTCAGAAAATAATATTCTGTAATATTAACTTTGTAGGGGCTCCATGGCACTTGGTGATGTATGACAGAAGGCAGTGTGCAAGTTAAAGCGCTGTTGACGTTTGGCAGACTATGAAAACCCAAAAACTGAAATGTTCAGCTGTCTGACATGCCTGTTCTCCTTGTGCCTTGGCCGTAACGCAGGGCTCTGCTGGATACCAGACCGCTCTCAGATCAGTGGACAGCTGAACATTGGGGTATTCTGGAAAAACACCCAACGGATGAACTGTAAAGAAGAGCAGCACAATGGAATCTGCAGACACGGACCGCTATGCTTTTTGCAGATGCGAGGGAAGGCTTAAACGGGTCATTTTTGGAACTAGCTCAACGATTTTATTAAAACTGACATGGTTAATAAAGTTATGCAAACACGTGCCAGTGCAGACATCAGTGATGCATTGATGTACCAAACCAGAGTGCGACTCAAGAAGTACAAATACACAAATCACACATGCAAGCTGACCACATTAAGACTCCACACCCATTAACAGCATTCTGGCAGAGACTGATGGGGTTTTCAGAGATTATGAAGACATAAGATACTTCTGCATGTTCTCCTGGGTGAATGCAGTTTATAAAAGGGGTTTATTGGTAAAATGCGATACACTGAAATTGTTTCAGACAGAATTGGAATGAGCTGCATTGCTAGATCTACAGATTGTGTGTCATCAATTTCTTTTCTAAGCTAAATACATGTAGACTTGTTAGTAATGATCTTCAGTCTGTGTTTCTGCCCTCAAACAAATACTTTGGGCACATGCATTGCAGGAAGACTGGTAATTTCATTAATCTCCCTAAAGCATATAATATATAAGCAGACTAAAAAATTTCTATTCAATTCAGTTTAAAATGCACTTTCACGTAATTCCAGGAGTCTGCTTTTGCTCATTTGGTTTGTGAAGCACCTAATAAACCAAAGCCCCCAGGTGTTACTTAAATAACTAAATAAGTAAAAAATTAGATTCTTGTGGACATTACATTTAATTTGTAATATCACTGGGAGTTGCTCTCTATTGACAATTGGAATAATGCTGTGGGACAAAGGATCTCTAACAGCTGTTAATCCCAGCTGCAACCATCCCACCACACCTTACAGCTTTCTTGCATTTGTTGAAATTGTGATGTCCATGTTTCTGATCTATTTGTAATGTTGTTTTAGTCTATTATGCATAGCTCATGTTCTTGGTGACTAGGTGGTACTTCGACAGTCCAACTGGATCAGATGTGTTTCTTGGTCTGAAATGTTGATCAAGAGTAATTCTCAAAGTATTTTTGAAAGTCGTTCTCAAACGAATAATTGTTATTATAATTTTAATCATGATTGTAGTTTTGAGCAAAATAATCATTTTAATAATTTTAGATAAGCCCTACTTTGTGATTATTTAGAATAATTTATATTCATGGTGGAAATTACAGGGGTTTTTGCGGAGTCCTACTCTTATTTAAAGGTGCCATCGAACGTTTTTTTACAATATGTAATATAAGTCTAAGGTGTCCCCTGAATGTGTCTGTGAAGTTTCAGCTCAAAATACCCCATAGATTTTTTTAACTGCCTATTTTGGGGCATCATTAACTATGCACAGATTCAGGGCTGCTGGCCCTTTAAATCTCGTGCTCCCTGCCCATCGAGCTCGCGACTCTATAATAATCTATCTCGCATTTACAAAGTTTACAAATTTACAAAGTTCACACAGCTAATATAACCCTCAAAGTGGATCTTTACTAAGTGTTCGTCATGTATGCTGCATGCATGCTTCGGGTCATGTGAGTATAGTATTTATTTGGGTGTTTACATTTGATTCTGAATGAGTTTGAGGCTGTGCTTTGTGGCTAAAGCTAACATTACACACTGTTGGAGAGATTTATAAAGAATGAAGTTGTGTTTATGAATTATACAGACTGCAAGTGTTTAAAAATGAAAATAGCGACGACTCTTGTCTCAAACATTTAGAAAGACAATTTACAAATATCACTAAAAATATCATGTTATCATGAATCATGTCAGTTATTATTGCTCCATCTGCCATTTTTCGCTGTTGTTATTGCTTGCTTACCTAGTCTGATGATTCAGCTCTGCACAGATCCAGACGTTAATGGCTGCCCTTGTCAAATGCCTTTTATAATGTTGGGAACATGGGCTGGCATATGCAAATATTGGGGGCGTACAGCCCGACTGTTATGTAACAGTCGGTGTTATGTTGAGATTCGCCTGTTCTTCAGAGGTCTTTTAAACAAATGAGATTTATATAAGAAGGAAGAAACAATGGAGTTTGAGACTCACTGTATGTCATTTCCATGTACTGAACTCTTGTTATTCAACTATGCCAATATAAATTCAATTTTTAATTCTAGGGCACTTTTAAAGCTCAACCCCCCAAAACAAAGCCAAAATGAAAACAATAAAGTTGGGCGCCTGGGCAGTCTTAATGTATACAGTACTGTGCAAAAGCACGTCAGTATTTTCACCCCCCAAAAAAGGTTTTAAGTCAGTTATTTGTATCTTTTGCTGTAGTGTGTCAATAGGAAATATCCGTTCACATTTCCAAACATTCATTTTGCCATTAATTGTAATAATCCAGTGAGATTTTTGAATATGAGTCTGACAACAGCCAGTGCTCCACACAGTGATCTGATCTCACCATCATCGAATCCATCTGTGATTACATGAAGAAACCGATGAAACTGAGACAAACTAAATGGCCGTACTGTGTTACCTGAACTGCAATAGTATGTTCCTGCACAACCGGAGGCTGCAGTTTCAGGACCGCAGATCTAGGACCGCAGTTCTAGGACCCTAGTTTTTCGTGACAGCGCCACCTACCGTACTGGATGATATAGCGATGGCTGCAGTTTCAGAGAGGTTAATTACTAAGTGTGCTTTGAGTCACAATTTTAAATTTAAACATGAATTTACACAAAATATAAATGAAAATTTTATATCAATTTTAAAACAATTGTAAAAAATGGAGAACTTTAAGTCTTAGTCTCTTGAATTATACAGTATATTGATTAACCTCCTTAAAGTGAATTAGCTCATTATCAAGTAAGTTAAAGTTGGAATCAGCGTATGCAGTCACTAAATTACAGCCGATATTTTAAAGGTTGTTGAGAGGCAAGACAAGACACAAGAATGATTCAAGAATGTTTGTTTGTTTGTTTATTTATATGTATGTCATTTTTGCGACAACAGCACCAAAGCGAACCCCTTTTCCATCAGTTGCTGCATGGATAGAATGGCTGTAGGCTTCAACTCTAGAGAAAGATAGAGCAAGAGACAGAGACAGAGAGAGAGAGAGGCAGAGAGAGATAAATAAGAAACATTTAACATATTCAACTGGAATGTATATTATATATATTTTATACTTAAATATGGTAAAACAACGAATATTAAGCCACTATTCACACTAATACATTAAGCTGCAGGTAAATCTTACAAACCTTACATCAACCATGCTCTTGTCATCTGATAAGTTTAATTAATTTGCTGGCTAGATTCACTTATAATACTTCGTCATTAAAACTCAACAAGGATTTATGAAATCATGGCCACGAATTAACATCGTAGTAATTAATAAAACTAGCTCACAAATTCTTAATTTGGTGGGAATTAATTATTAATTAATAGTTAGCAGTTCTCAATATGTAAACTTCGCACCGTTTAAACGTTATCAAATAAAACTTAATTAAATATCGGTACTCACCGTCTGATTGCGGTCCACATTGTTCATCTTTAATTAGTGTTGATCCAGTACGGTAGGTGGCGCTGTCACGAAAAACTAGGGTCCTAGAACCGCGGTCCTAGAAATGCGGTCCTGAAACTGCAGCCTCCAGTTGTGCAGGAATACCCTTCTCCTGAACTGTGGCCATGTCTCCAAGAGTTTGTTGTCAGACTCCTTGTGTATTCAAAAATCTCACTGGATTATTACAATTAATGGCAAAATGAATGTTTGGAAATGTGAACGGATATTTCTTATTGACACACTACAGCAAAACATATAAATAACTGGCTTAAAACCTTTTTTGGGGGGTGAAAATACTGACGTGCCTAAGACTTTTGCACAGTACTGTATACTAAACAGTAAGATGTATTACATTTTATCATCAGTAAAACATAATATTCAATAAATATTTCAACAACATTTTCAAAATTAACCACAAAAGTTAAATCAAATCAGATCATGGAGCAACAAAGATGCAATAAAATGCACCTAATGTGGTAACCACAGCAGTACATTATACATCTATCATAATTTATATTAATCTATAATATATATTCTATTTATGAATATACACTATAGATCAAAAATTTGGAATAATTACATTTTTTTTTTAGACTTCTTTCAAAAACATTAAAAAACCTTAATTATCCCACACTGTATTCATTGTAGATTAATTTATCACAGGTATATCAAAAAAAGAAAGGACACCATATTGAATTCTATGGTTTTACGTATCAGAATAAAAAAAAATTAAAAAACAATTTGTTAAATACAACCTCAGATGAGCCACAACACATGACATTACACATATTACACAGTGTCATTATTTATTTAACAAAAACTAGGCCAAAATGGAGAAGCCATGTGTGACAAATTAAGTACACCCTTACTGCTTCCATATGAATTGAGAGGGTAAGTAGCAGTCAAGTGCTACTAATCAAATACCTTTGATTAATTGATTATCAGCAAATGTGATCACCTCTATAAAAGCAGAAGTTTTGGTGTGTGTTAACACAATGCCAAGGAGGAAAGACATCAGCAATAATCTTAGAGAAGCAATTGTTGCCGCCATCAGTCTGGGAAGGGTTATACAGCCATTTCCAAACAATCTGAAGTCCATCATTCTACTGTGAGGAAGATTATACACAAGTGGAAGGCAATCTTCCCAGGAGTGGACATCCTAGCAAATTCACCCCAAAGCCAGACTATGCAATGCTCAGAGAAACTGCAAAAAAAACAAACAAACAAACAAAAACAAACTACACCTCAGACTCTACAAGCCTCAGTTAATATGTTAAATGTTAAAATTCATACAATTAGAAAAAGATGGGACAAGTATGGCATGTTTGGTAGGGTTGCCAGGAGAAAGCTTCTCTCTAAAATACTTTGCAGCATGGCTTAAGTTTGCAAAGTTGCATCTGAACAAACCACAAGACTTCTGGAACAAAGTCCTTTGGACAGATGAGACCAAAGCGGAGATGTTTGGCCATTATGCACAGCGCCAAGTTTGGCGAAAACCAAACACAGCATATCAGCACACACACCTCATACCAACAGTCAAGCACAGCGGTGGTGGAGGGGTCATGATTTGGGCTTGTTTTGTAGCCACCTGGGTATCTTGCAGTCTTTGAGTCAACCATGAATTCCTCTGTATATCAATAAAGTATTCTAGAGTCAAATGTGAAGTCATCTGTCTGACAGCTAAAGCTTGGCCTAAATTAGATCATGCAACAGGCATGTAATCCCAAGCACACCAGCAAATCTATACCAGAATGGCTGAAAAAGAAAAGAATCAAGGTGTTGCAATGGCCCAGTTAAAGTCCAAACCTCAACCAAACTGAAATCTTGTGGTGGGACCTTAAGAGAGCTGTGCATAAACAAAATGCCCACAAACCTCAAAGAAATGACGCAACGTTGTAAAGAAGAGTGGGCAAAAATGTGGTTAATCAATTTATTGCTGCTAAAGTTGGTTCTACAAGCAATTGAATAAGTAGGTGTACTTAGTTTGTCAGTGTCCCACATGGCTTCTCCATTTTGGCTTTATTTTTGTTAAATAAATGTCATGTGATGTTGTTCATCTGAGGTTGTATTTACCTAATTTTAATACTTAAAGACTAGATGATTTTTTTATTATGTCCCGATTCTTAAAACCATAGACTTCAAAAGGGTGTCCTTTCTTTTCACATGACTAATATATATATATATAATATATATATATACTGTTTGGCTAATTAGAGACACTACAGCCACCGAAAGACATTTTGAGTTCCTTAATGGCTAATTCTCACTGCATCCACAGACGATGATTAATGCAGACAATCACCAGATTACTTCAGGCACTGCACTACCCACCAAATGCGGGCATGTTCAGTCAGTGAAAACAAACACCGACCAATGGCAACAGACAGAAACAAAACCGAACGAATGTGTCCTATTGCCGGTGGTCAATGACGTGTCTGTTGCCATTGGCCACTGTATAATTTGCACACTGATTATATTCACCATGCATTAATCAGATACAGTTTCGGGTTCATTGTCGTACAAGTTACCCTAATGAACAGGTAGAACTCATTGGCATGTCCATCTGTGCTCCACCACAGAAATGAGATGATCTCACCCGCTACAGGCAGCTGAGGGGGCTGGAGCACACGCGTCCTCATCAATCATGAGATACCACACCACAGACATCCCATTTTCCCACAGCCACTCACACAGCTAGGGGTACTGATCACAATCTCAATATAAAGGAATTTGTAGAGCAGGTGATAGATTTGAAACTGTGCCAGGCCTTCTGGAAACTCAGTATGGGGGTAGTAAGAAAGACAGCTGGAGCTGACTATATAGATATAGATAAGAGCCTGACCAGGGCATTATGGGAAGTTTGAGTACCCAAGTAATTCTGCTGATGGGAATTGTTCCCACGAATAATGCCTTTAGTCTAACAATCAGGGTTTAGTGGTTTTCAAACTGGAATCCAGGAACCCCCAGGGAGTCATAATGTTATGTTGTAATGTTGATAAAATACTTGTAATTCACTGTTTAGAAACTTTCCTTTATCAAAACTTTTTGTTTAGACTGTCTTTTAAGGATCTAACTACCCCAGTCCCCCCAAACTACTGTTATTTGAACCAAGTATAAATGTTAGACTAAAGTATTTAATTTAAAAAAAAGTAGAGCTGCACCAAATGGCAAAAAAGTTGAGAGGTATTGCAGAAAATTTAAGGAGACAAGCAAGTGTTTTGGTAAATGAGCTGTTAAAGTTAATATGTTATCTTAAGATTACATAAATTGCAATATATTTATAAAATGTATTGATCCTCAGGTTTAGGCATCTATCGTTACTCAGTAGGTAGAAAAATATATAATGTCTTATGCTGTTTTATGCAAATCAAAGTAAACAATTTGCAGATAATAACTGGATTTGTCTTAGTAGTTAGTCAGTTTTTAGAAATAACATGTTGTACTTCTACACTACCATTCAAAAGTTTAGGGTCGGTAAGATTTTAATGTTTTTTATGTCTTTTATGTTTCATGAGTCTATAATTTTTTAGAAGCCTTTTATGCTCACCAAGGCTCTTACTTGATCAAAAAATGCAGTAAAACAGTAATATTGTGAAATATTAATACAATTTTAAAAAGCTGTTTTCTATTTTAATGTATTTTCCTGTTATGAAAAAGCTGAATTTTCAGCATCGTTAGTCTTCAGTGTCACATGATCCTTCAGAAATCATTCTAATATGCTAATTTAGTGCTCAAGAACATTTTGATCGTTAATGCATTATCACTAAAAGCTTGAAAACCCCTGTGTATGTTTCTATCAATCAAATTTTACATCAAATCCAAAAACATATCATATCATAGAATAGATTTTTGATTTGTTGCATGCTATTTCTGGGAGTTCCTCTCTAGTGACAATTAGAATACCGTTACGGGACAAGGGATCTCTTACAGCTGTCGATCCCAGCTGCAACCATCCTCCCACATCTCGACAGCTTTGCACTCCTGCATTCCTTGACATCTACTCCTTCTTAGTCAAACATAAAGCAATACTTTTCACATAGTCCAACACTATTGATCAGAATTTCCAAGTTCTTGACATACTAACATAGAAATTTAATGAGATGAAGAGAAGAACTCAATATATGAGGAATGCATTAAAGAACAAAACAAAGCTAACACAGGGAGGGACAGCAGCAAAACGTCCAGCATTTCGCTGACTAATCTGATGGATGGAAAAGATTTCTTTGTCTGGGCTGCATTAATGAACAAACCACTTCATCACACTGGTATCTTTTAATACAAGGCACATCAATTTATGACACTGTACATTCCTGAAGGACTAAACATCACTAATGTGGTTCAACATGACCTCAGCTATAGTCACACAATTCTCAATAACTGTCAAAGTGATATGAATAAACATCTAAACCACAACTCCAGGGGAGAATGAATCAGTTTAAGTTTCTTATTGCATTTCTGTTTATATATATATATATAGCTGGATTGTTCACTCTTACATTTGGCTTGTTCCTACAACCAAGGATTAATCCTGCCAGATGAAAACAGCTTAATGGTAAATAGTTCACAGAATGAATAAATAAGTGGGCACGAAATGTACAGCATGAAACAATAATCCACGAGTCTGTGGTGTTATACGCGAGACAATGGTTTTAGAGGAAGACGGGGAAGAACAATTAAAATGAAGTATTCTAATTGGTCGTTCTCTGCTGTACTTCCATTGTATTTCTATGTAAACATGCCCTAGATGGATGTGTTTTACCATTTGTGTCTTGCGTCTTTTGTTCTGAAAACTCATGCTCAAGTTCAGCTTTTTAAAAACAAGTCTTCTTTTTTTCCATTCCACGGCTCGCATCTTCATGTTGTTACGTGCTGCTGGTATAGAGATGAGGCAGATCCGGATTTCCACAATCATACAATATATTTAATGAACAACAGGCAAGGAGTACCACACAAGCACTTTACACAACACAGAACGGACAAGGAGTGCAGGGAGTGAGTGCATTATAAAGGGAGTGCAGATACTAGAGTCCAGGTGCAGGTGATCCGTGATGATGGGGAGATGACGAGGGAAGTGAGTGCAGGTGAAGAAACAGGAGGATCATGGGAAATGGAGTCCTGGAGTCGAGGGAACTGTGACAGTACCGCCCCCTCCCGGTAGGCGCGACCTCGCGCCGTAGATGTAACACCGGGGAGGGGGGGTGGGCGCCCTGGAGACCTCATGCCGGTGTAGGGAGAGGCATGGGTAGGAGTGGAGGTTTCCAGGGAGGGTCCATGAGCCACGGCCCCCCCAAAAAAAATACTTGGGGAGGTTAAGGAGGGACTTCAGGAGCCTGAGGAATGGCATGGGTTTGTGGGCAGGAGTGGGCTCGTGGGCAGCGGAGCATGGAGCGGTTGGCTCGGCGGCTGAGGCTGAAGCGGCAGGCTCGGCGGCGGCGGCTGGAGCGGCAGGCTCGGCGGCGGCGGCTGGAGCGGCAGGCTCGGCGGCGGCGGCTGGAGCGGCAGGCTCGGCGGCGGCGGCTGGAGCGGCAGGCTCGGCGGCGGCGGCTGGAGCGGCAGGCTCGGCGGCGGCTAGAGCAGAGGGCCAGTCCATCCCCTCAAACACAATTAAAATGCCCGTTGGAACGGGAGTGGGCTTGCTGGAGAAGGCTGGAGCGGGCTCGGAGAGGGCTGGAGCGGGCTTCTTCCTCCTCCTACGCCTTCTGGGCCCAACGGAGGATTGTGGGTCCAGCGTAGTCCAGGAAATCAGTTCACTGGAGGGATATGTGGAGGAAGAAGGAGTCTGACCAACTGGCCCGGCCACCTCTGTTTCTGGAGGGACTGGACGGGATTGACACATATCCTGAACCTCATCGACACAGAAATTAGATCCGTTTAAATACAAAATTAGATTAATGGTTTCGCTCAAGGAGAAATAATTTTCAGGTTCATCAAAACGGATAGTGTCATTGTCCAGTCCGTCCAGAAACAGGGTGTTCAAAAGTGCATCTGACCAGTTAGTCAGGAAAGCAAGCTCTACAAACTCCTTCACATACCTCTCCAGTGAACGACCAACCTGGAAGAGCCTGATGAGCCGGTCGGCTGCAGATGGAGTTGTAAGAGGCTGAGGGGGAGCAGGAGCCACAGGAACTAGAAATAACCCCATTATTAATTTGTGGAATTCCAGTCGGTATTGGTCCGTTCTTCTGTTACGTGCTGCTGGTATAGAGATGAGGCAGATCCGGATTTCCACAATCATACAATATATTTAATGAACAACAGGCAAGGAGTACCACACATACACTTTACACAACATAGAACGGACAAGGAGTGCAGGGAGTGAGTGCATTATAAAGGGAGTGCAGATACTAGAGTCCAGGTGCAGGTGATCCGTGATGATGGGGAGATGACGAGGGAAGTGAGTGTAGGTGAAGAAACAGGAGGATCATGGGAAATGGAGTCCTGGAGACGAGGGAACTGTGACACATGTTTTCAATGCATGTTTTTGATTTGCATTCCATTGCGCTGGACTTCTGTTGTTTTTCTATGTAAACATGCTAGACGAACGTGTTTGACCATTGCACAGTGCACTCATGTCTTGCGTCTTTTTCGCACATGACATGCCGTTCTAAAAATTTGCTGTTCAAGTTAAAATAAGTTCAACTTTTAAAAAACATGTCTCTATAACTTGTGTTTTTACACTGCTCTGTATTGTTTTTTGCATTCAAGTCCTCCTGGGAACTTTCACTCTAAAAAATGCTGGGTTAAAAACAACCCAAGTTGGGTTGAAAATGGACAAACCCAGCGATTGGGTTGTTTTAACCCAGCGGTTAAATGTTTGCCCAACCTGCTGGGTAGTTTTATTTAAACCAACTATTATTTAAAAATTGCTATATGGCTAGCTCAAAATGAACCCAAAATAGTTGGGAAATTAAAAACCAGATGCAATTAGAGACAACAATAATAGACAAAAGGTGAATGTTTATTGATAAGCTTTAATATTTTATTAATATAAATTTAATACTTTAATATTTATTAATATAAATTTATTAATAAGCAATTTAATAAATGATTATTGTTTAATAATTATTCATTGAACATTAATAAATGTTCATTTCCAACATACTTTGGGTTAATTTTAATTAAGCAATACAGTAATTTTTAAACAATAGTTGAGGTAAATAAAACTACCCAGCAGGTTGGGCAAACATTTAACCCTACCGCTGGGTTAAAACAACCCAGATGCTGGGTTTGTCCATTTTCAACCCAACTGCACCATTGTACATTAGATGGGTGTGTTTGATCATGTCTCGCATCTTTTGCAGAATCTCGCACATGACATGACATTCTAAAAATGTGCCGCTAAGTTAAAATAATTTCAACTTTAAAAATGTTTGTAGGACACGTCAGGGTTGCCCTCTTTCACCTTTACTCTTTAATCTTGCTATAGAGCCTCTTGCTATCTGGCTTCGTAGCCACAATGGTTTTGAGGAAATTTCGTGTTTCGGTTTAGTTCTTTATGCTGATGGTCTTTTATTGTACATTTCAAATCCTGTCTCTTCTTTGCCTGTTATTCTGGACATTCTTGATAAATTTGGCCACTTATCTGGTTACAAGATAAACTTGCAAAAAAGTGAACTTTTTTTTGTTAATGCTCAGGCCAAAAAGCTCTCATACTTTCTTTTTCCCTTCAAGGTTGCTCTAGGTGGATTCAAATATCTTGTTTTTGTTTTTCACCAAGTCTTGAATTAAGAATTTGCAACCACTTGTGGATAAAACCAAATTAGATATGTCCAGATGGGTCTCGCTCCCTTTATCCCTTGTCGGTTGCATTAATCTTGTTAAAATGGTTACTTTGCCCAAATTCCTCTATCTCTTTCAACATATTTCAATTTGTATTAACAAGTCTTTTTTCACTAAATTTGAGGGCACTCTGCATTCATTTCGATGGGGAAACAAGCCAGCACGTCTCAAAAAATCAATTCTTCAACTTCCTGGCACTTCCTAACTTTCAACGATATTACTGGGCTTGTAAAATTAATCAGATTCTCTACTGGAACAGCTCTATCCATGCTGAAACCTGTCCCTCTTGGGCCCACATAGAGATTGCATCATCAAAAAGTTCTTTGTATTCTGTTACTTGCTCTCAGCTTCATTTAGCTATAACCAAAATCTCAACCAATCCAGTTGTCACTATAGCACTATTAAAATCTGGGTCCAATTCAGGAAACATTTCGGTTTGCATAGAGCTTCTATCTACACATCTATTTTAAATAGTCACCTTTTCACCCCATCTTTCTCTGACCCTGCATTTCGCATTTGGTCAATCATCGGACTTGTTATGCTCAGTGACCTTTATGTAGATGGGCCTTTACATCTTTTTTTCATTTTTGTCTACCAAATACAATCTGCCCAGTAGTCATTTGTTTTGGGGAGAGTTTCAATATGAGACAAGCTGTATTCTTTTTTTCCTTCTTTTTTTTGATTTAATAAATGTACAGCTATGATTTGTCTTGTTAAATACAAATAAAAGGATTGGGACAAAAAACTAAAAAAATGTGTTTCTATAGACCTTATGTAGCCCCGCCCCTTTATAGTTCTGTGCTTGTTGTATTCTGTCTTCCGGTTTGTATTTCCACAGCATGAAGGTAAGATCTTACAGATTTATGAATAAACGGCTAGTTTTAAAATCTTACAAGTCTACAGACATTTGTTATGACAAACATTACAATGCTCATGATAACTTTAGTTTACTTTAACTCTACAATGAGTAAATCCACTTCTTCACCAGCTAGATGCCATAGAAATATACAGAGCTACCGCAAAAAGTTCAAAAACAAAATTCTAAAGATGGCTGCGTGCTTGTTTATCTGGTGCACAAGGTCTATACCTTGAATTTTTTCCCATTCCACATTTCCCATAATTTCTTATTGCATTCGTTCCCTGTGTCTCACATTTTAAAATTTATGTGTATCACCCATTTAGAGCCACAATAGATAATGCATCCTTTTCACAAAAAAAGGGTTGATGCATTTCCATAATAATTAACATAGTAAATCTAGCAAATCTATATATTACCCTTGCATTAAAATATGGGGATTCTAATAAAGCTACTGCGGGAGCAAATCAGAATGCAAAAATTATATTTTAATGACTATATTTGCTATGCCATCTATCTTTGTACAAGTTCACCCTGCTTTGGTTTAACCATGTTCCAGACCCGGAAATGTAAAAATGGTCCATAATCAGTGAAATCAGACACAGCATTCTTCTTTAGGCCTCATTACACACGATAAATGGAAATGTTGGGATTTCACATGACTGACTTTGACCTAACTTGAGCTGTTTGACTACGAGTAACAATCCAAATTCCAAAAATATGTTCTTAAATAAACCAAACACAGAGGGGCCTGAGACCCAGGGGACTGACAGCCTCAGGCTGAAGCTATGAGCCCAATGCAGGGCGATAAAAAGGAGAAGGAAGGAGAAAGGGATGGGGAATGAAGATTTCTGATTTATTCACCATGTCAGAGATCGTGGCGCCCTTGGATTTGACCCAAACTAAATCATCCACATCTCACAGGGGATGATTTGAAAAGAGACACCGCAGATGGGCCAGTGTGTCTGCTGTGGGGGGGGAAGGAGGTTCATTAAACCAGCATCCAGGAAAACATGGGAATGTGTGTCAAGGGTAAATTATCCTTATTGGGTCAGAAATTATTTGTACTCTTGTGACCTCTACCACATCTAACTGTGCTGTGTCAAATGAATTAAAATGAATCAAAAGCATTGACTCATTTCCTTGATTCAAAATTGTTTCTTCCAGCTATTTATTTTAGAGTTAATTAAAAATGTATTTACCCATTTATGCAAAGACCCAGAGCTGTGCTGATTTTGATTATGATTATCTCTAGTAAAGTGAGTCAGTAAGGAATGTAACTGCACCAATATGACATGACATTGACATTAGACAGGGTTCTCAAGTAAAATACATACAGACATGATCTTGACCCATAAAACATTTTGAAAAGGATGCATTCTCTATGATTTAAAGGGTTACCGTGCGTTCACACCGCCGCCGGCGAGAGCGTCAACAGTCGCCTTGGCCGCCCTGCCAACAACGCTGTACTGTTCGTTCAAACCGCCGCCGACGGGAGGGTCAAAGTAAATGACAAGTCGCGTCAACCAATCGGAAGCCTCTCAAACGAGGACCTCTACATTCCAATTGGTTGCCGCAGAACCGCGTCATAGCTCATTACCATAAAGTTAACCTGATTTCAACTCTCCTCGACGCTCTCACCGTCCAAGACGCGTCGCTGGCTCTCATTGAAAATGAATGACTAGCGTCACTTTGACGCTCTCGTCGCAAAAATGAAAATTCTGTCATTAAAGCGGAACTCAGTAAGATTTGCGAAGCTCCCCCTACAGGTTCCTTCAGTGAATCACACTGTCGTAAATACTCCAAGCGCAGCTATGGACTACAATGACTACAACGCTCACCAGCGCAGTAGTTTTGCAAATACAGTACAAGAAAGAGGAGGTGGGTAATTTGCAAATACAGTACACTCGATGGAGGTGGGTAATTTTTGAAATTGTCTTATAAAGTCATAATATATGTTTTTGAATTACCGTAAAGCATTTTGTCACTCTCGCGTGAACGTGAACATGAGGCGAGATTGTTTCGGGTCGGTGCAGCTCAACTTGTGCTGTTTTCTGGCGTAGACGTGCCAGAGGGGGTTAGTACATGCCTCAAACACACCACTACAAGTCAATTAACCATCGTGAGGACTTAGAAAACTATTTATGAAGGTAAAAAAAGTTACTTAGTTCTGCTTTAATTAACTTACTCACCCTCAAATCGTTCCAAACCCATAAGACTTTCCTTCATCTTCAGATCTTTTTGATGAAATTGGAGGGCTTTCTGTCCCTCCATAGACAGCTACACAATTGACATTTGATGCTTCAAAAATCTAGAAGTTCATATGAGTTGAGTGGTTTAGTCCAAATATTCTGAAGAGAACTGATCGCTTTATATGATGAACAGATTTCATTTAGGCTTTTATTCAAATATAAACAATCATCAACTTGCACATCAGATGTGGTAAACAGAAACTCAAGCATGTTTGTTTGACGTGCAAGAGCCATTGAGGTTCATTATTGTGTGTTACGCAGCACGTCTGAGCTTCCGCAAGAGGTTTGTTTGAGCAGGTTTGGTTGAGCTTTTGTTTATATGTGAATAAAAGCCTAAATTAAATCTGTTCATCATATAAAGTGATCAAGTCTCTTCAGAAAATTTGGACTAAACTGCTCAATTCATATGGAATAATTTTACGATCTGTTTATGAACTTTTTGAAGTGTCAAATTGTCAGTTGCATAGCTGTCCATGGAGGGACAGAAAGCTCTCAGATTTCACCAAAAAGATCTTCATTTGTGTTACGAAGATGAACGAAAGTCTTTGGAATCACATGAGGGTGAGTAATTAATGACAGAATTTTCATTTTTGGGTGAACTAAGCCTTTAAGTAGTAGGTTACCGAAGAACTTTGCAGATATTCCTCCAAAAATTCCTTAGGATAAATACAAATAGAATCACATCAGATATACAGGTTATTTAGTGATATAAGAAATATTCATATTGAGATCTGACTTTTGATTACAGATTTTTGTGCCATGGCAAATCTGAGCACACTTCGTGACATGGCCAATCCCAAAATGCACTTTCTCCAGGTTAATATATGTCAGTATAAGAATGTTTATGTTTATTGTTTTGCACTGACGTGTATGGTACTCCTATAGCAAGAGGGCAAATACATTCAGAGGCAAAATAATTATGACACATTCACTTTTTCTCCCAGATGATTGATTGCCACAGTCAGACCAACTGTTGTCACTCACATTCACACCCACACACTGAATGTAAGGGATCTGTTCTTGTTGCTAAGAGACTTAAATTTAAAAAAGAACCACCCACTAAGACACTCCAAGCCCATTCAAAACTATTACTCGATGCTTGGATGTTCTGGGTGGTTTCTATGTGGTTGCTTGCTTACACAAATCAAAAAAGTCTAACCACAAAATCTCTGTGAAAATGTTATGATTGTCTTGGCACAACTATAAATGTCAATGTAACTGTCTCACAACATCTAACAATTCACAGATTTTCAAAT